>NW_023458566.1:18729423-18765123 GCF_013731165.1 Rhagoletis pomonella | reverse complement strand
GTTAGAGGAAGGATAAAAAGCGCATTTCCACATTTGCCATACTTAAATTAGAATCCTTTTTTTTTGGTAAGAAAAAGAAACTAACCGTTTTCGCTTGACAGAAGTTTGCGGAAATATCAAAGCCCAAAACAAAAAATTTTAAATAAAACGATGAGATGGCGTTCATAAAAGACGAATTTCTGGTATTTGTAGCCTAACAGCAAGACGCACATCGGCGGCAATGAAAAGTAGTTGAGCACTCGAAATGGTTACAAGATTCAGAGTTGTGGGGAGCTTGTTCGACGTCATTTCGTTCCATAAAAGTAACCAGAAGAAAAGACCGGAATGACTCGGGATCATTAAGTGTTTCTGGCACCTGAGAAACACTTTGCAATTCTTTCTGATCAGGGCGGGTATCGAGCCGAACCACGACCTAGAAGACTATTTCTGCTATAGCAAGGATGCATTCATGAATTCCACTCTAGTTATATGGGACGCCTGCAATGGAGAGAGCCATTTCAAAACCTGCTCAGGCCAGAAGAGCCATTAAAAAATTGGACCGCACAATACGTGGCTACTGTTATGTCTTCTAGGGATTACTTTTTAACCGACTTCAAAAAAAGCAGAAATGTAATCAATTCATCCGGATAGCCTTGAACCACTTGGAACGTTTTCGATTATTCTTTTTTTAGTCGGAAAGCTTGCACCTCCTCCCATACTAATTTGGTTCAGTCATTATACCACGAAGAAATTAACGGAACTGCTAAATTTTTATATCTGCATTGAAGTCGGTTGTGTTTTTTGTGCAAAGTGGATGGTAACATCTCAGACCATTCCGACTTCTTCATTGTGCGGAAGCTTAAAATCTCCCCACAAACTACCAGCCCTTTTAGATGGTACAACATGAAATTTTAGACACGAGCGCAATTGCCAATAAAGTACAAAGGCGCAACAAATTCTTCAAATTGCTCGCCGGCACGCCTGGGGGGGGGGGGGAAACAATAAAACGTGGTTGACAACATACGAACAAAGCGATTGCGCAGACGATTCTAAATGATGCTGCGCCTTTGCGAGGCTAGAGAACGAAGTTTCAGTTTTGCCAGAACGCTGCACCATGGAATGCCCTGTGATTTCGACTGAGCATCACTTATGTTCATAGCTTCGGCTCTAATTTGGAAAGATTCTATCTGGCATTTTGATTTCTTTTAGAGTCGTTTTTTTTTAGATTGGCGCTTACACATACGTTAGTGTTTGGCCGAGCTTCTCCTAGAGCTTCGAGTAGTTAGTTAAGCTATATACATAACAAGTAATTTTTAGCAAAAAAAAAAACCGACTTCAACTCTCATATAAAAAAAAATATATATATATATCTCATGATCCCCTGATCGGATCTTAACCAGATTAGTATGGGACCACCTCTGAGACACTACCTTTCCGATGCAAAAAGAATTATCGAAATCGGTTTGACGTGGTCCAAAGTTATGCGGTAACATACATAAAAAAAAAAAAAAAAAAATCCGACGAACTGATAACCTCCTCCTTTTTTGGAAGTCGGTTAAAAACCAAAGTTCTTCAGTTGCAAATTTATTCAAAACGCTGATTTTTAATAGACACTGAAATAAATTTTTTGATGTTGTATCTGTTTTGTATTTTATTATGCCCTTACTGAATAGTCTATCGACTTTTGTACAAAGCTGAGTTTCGAAGGTCACAATATGTAACATCATGCTGAGCATGCAGCTTGCGTTGGAAAGCTACCGCAACCCTGCAGGCATTTGTTCAATACCGATCTTCCTCCCAGGCACATCAGAAGCCAAGCTTCTATATAAAAAGTAGGCGCTAGGTACCTGCGCGGCCTATATGATCTTAAGAAAGACTCAAATAATTCAGGAAAGATTACTGCTTTTCCAAACACCCGCCCAATTCATTCAATTCATTCAAACGCCATCTTCTGCCCCCACCTCAGCTGGGGCATATCCTTGTTACACATTTGTATATGTAGATGTCAATACGCATGTCTCTGTGTGTGTCCAAATACATTTGTTGCGCTCCATTTTGCCCCCCCCCCCTGTCGCATAATTTAAATTTTTCGGCGATGAAATAACTTCTTGGATTTATTTATTTGTAGAAAAAACTTGTGTAACTTTTATGTGAACAACTAAAAAGGCAACAAATACATAGAATAAATTTCGCGAACACACACACACACACATTTCATATTCAGCGGAAGATGTGGAGCCACAGCGTTGTTTGCTGCCCCTTGAGGGTACATACATACATATAATAAAAATAATGCAGAGCGATTACTTGTTATAGCTAAGTATACATATACATATGTATGTATGTACATATGCATATCTTTGGCAGAGAAATGGAGGACATTACAGTTACAGTTTGTTGAAAGCGTTTTTTTTTTTTTGTATTGTATTTATTTGTTTGCTTCATCAATGTATGCAAGCCTGAAAGTATTTACATGTGTTTCTAAGATGAAAGGATCATGTCCTTGTAGTAAGCGCTCTATGTATAAAGGATGTCAAAACATTTATGGCAATCTTGTCGATACATTACACTCACATTTTACAGCGAGTAGACAATAAAATATTTTGGACGGAACAAAAGAAATATAATAAAATGCAAGTGAAGGATTTTAAAAATTGTTTCGAGGAGGTACTACATATATGTATGTATGTATGTATGCATGCATGCATGCATGTGTGTGTATACTCCACCGCTGAATTTTTGGCTGCTTGACTGCGTAACTAATCATAAATAATTGGCATGTGGCATGCATAGTGCCACAGAGCTACGACGACGAAAAGAGTTTCTGCTAAATTAGACGTCGTTGGCGCCGCACTTACATACATACCCAGCAGTACATACTGCACCCAGCAAAATATTGCAATATGAGGCGATGAATTCTTGAAGGATCCCCGGAGGAGAAAACAATCATTTTTAAAAAGGCAAAAAGGATATAATCATAAATCAATAGTATTGTTTAGTTGGCGGCTAGAATTTAAAATCGAAATTTTAGGATATTATATCAACAGTGGTTTACGAAATAAAGAAATTCACTGAGCTATTGAAATATTAAACAGTGTCCCGATGGAAACAACAACTTTACTTTCAATATAACAAGAGTGCATTTTTGCTGGCTTATGGAGTTATGTGCTCCAACTGACGACCACTCGAAAAAGGGCGCTAGCCCGGGTAGAGTACGGGCAAGCTTACCGAAATGACACTTGCAAAGACGTCACATTCTATGATTGACTTTAGCAAAGATGAGAAGCCATCGTAAGGAGTCTTTAGTATCCGACTAGCCACGGCGTCGGAGCAGGATCCTCCGGCATACAACCCAGACTGCTCCTTTTCGTCAGCATGTGGCAAGGTAACTCTGTCTTTCAGGCTGAGGTTCACGCCATTGTACTTTGTCTGAGGCAGTATGTAGAAGAAAGTGGGGAAACCAAAAGAAAACACATCTACATACACTCGGACAGCGGATGGGCGCTCCTCGCTCTTAAAGCGTACGAGGCCACCTCAAAGCTGGTGTTCGACTGTCTTCAACTTTTAATGCTGATCGCCTCAAGGAACCGGGTATACCTCATATGGGTACCGGGACACAGTGGAGTCATGGGCAATGAAGTGGCAGATATTCTCGCCAGAAAAGGGGCTGAACAGGGATTCATAGGTCTTTACCGGTCTGCCATGGAGCTCCGTTAGGCGAAACTACTATAACTGGATGAAGAACGAAGCGCAATATTACTGAAAACATAAGGAAGGTAAGAGACAGGCCAAGTACTTCATTCCGGATATATCAGCAAGGAGAACCGAAGAACTCCTTCACCTCAGTAGGCATGAAGTAAGAATTGTTACAGGCTTTCTTACTCGCCACTGTACGGTAATGAAACATTTTTCAAACATAAGAGTTGTAAACTATGATCAGTGTAGGTTGTGTAGCGAAGAACAGGAAACAGCAGAGCGCATTATGTGCCACTGTGAAGCTCTTACCAGGACCAGACTTCGCTTCCTAGAATCACCGTATATAGAAGCAACGACCTAAATGGCATTCGGCCAAAGGACCTCGGGATGGTTCCCAACTTTCTCGGGATGGAAAAGTGTTCCTTCTATAATTTAAGCATGCTGTGGACATCGGTAACTAAGTCGCCAGTGTTTGCCCTTACAGAAGTTCGCTCTTGTTTTGAAACCTTCCGTAAGTCGCCTAACTCTCTGGCAAAATTTTTTGGCCATTTTTCCTCTCGGCCAGCATTTCAAGCTCTTCGCACTCACGTATTTCGGCCTCTCTCTACTTATTGCGGCAAATGCGTCTCGCCTCCATCTACAGTTCCCTACAGCACGAGTTGCGCCCGATCGCAGAGTGGCTCTGTAGGCGGCATCTTTTTTCTCAGCAGCTTCCTCACACTCCTCGCCGTCGTACCAGTTGCTCTTTCGGGCTCACTGATTTCGGCCACTGAAAATATTCAAAAGATTATCATTTGAGGGCATCCACCTGGAATGGTGGCACTCTTATTAGGGAAGGTAACTCTGCCCGGCGAGTTGCTCTACTCAAAATTATGAAAACTGACATCATTACTATCCAAAATGAGGAAATTATCGAATCTTAACCTGTGTAATATTTGATAAGTTTTGGTAAATTAAACTCTGCCGATGACATGTTTTTAGTCTGTATAAATGTTCATCTAGCGAATTTTGTTTCGATTCAAATAAATCGGATTTGGCAGGAAACATATTTTTGGCGGTTAGCGCTCGATATTGTGTAAAATATTAGTGAAAATACCTATCCTGATCGAAGTCGAATGTAAGACATGGTTCTTATGAAAATTAAATGAACCGAATGAAACACTTATTTTGTACATGGCACCCGAACTGTAAAAATAAGATATGTAATCAGATTTAAACAAATGAAACAAATTTGTACAAGGCGCAATTGGTCATAAAAAAAAAAATAAAAAATCATTTCTTAATCTAAAACAATAATTTTGATTTACCTCAATTTCGACTGTAGCAGAAACTATTGCTTGCAGACAATGCTGGTGAATTTCTGCCGGGTATTTATTTACATTCACCAATCCACGCAGCGCCTTTGCACATTCCAACTGCGACTCGATGTAAATCAGTTCTCATAAAAAGCGTATTTGTTGTAAATTATAAGCTGTCTTATTACATTACATGCATGCATTACATTTACAATTTTGTAATGGCGACAAAAACAAAAACAAAAACAAAAAAAAAATGCATGTAATATGCCTTCGAGTTGGTGGCGAATGCTCGTATGTGGTGCGATCTGATGGCGATATGAGTGAATTCGGCCACACAAACTGTCGCCAATCTACGATAAGCGCTTTGGACAAATGCGTGTGCCAGGCTGTTTATCATTTTTATGATTATTTTCATTATATTCGCTACAAATCATATTTATTTCTCTATTAGTTTTAAACTAAGTGCAGCAGCTAAATGTTCCAAAAGTAATTACATACATACATATACATTAGCGTGGGCCGAAAATCCACTTTTTTTTAGAATTTTGATTGGTAATAGCAAAAATATGGTTCATTAAGCTCTAAAAAAAAATCTGTGTGAAATGTGAATGTCAATGTGAACCTGTGTCAATTTCATGCCTCTCTTTTTTGGGAGAGAAAATGGCATTTTTTAATATTTACCATTTGGAAGGAGAACCCACTAATGCTGCCCCTTTTAACTTTTCAGTAGGCAGAATAAGAAATTCAGGCCTTTCAGGTTTTAAATTGCAATCAATATAATTTGGCACGATATTTAAGAAATTACCAATGTATAAATGTTAAAAAAAACTGCATTCAAATTTTTTTTAATAAAACCAGAAATAAAAAATTTTTGTCACCAAAAAATAGGCCAAATTACCCATAGTGCAATGTAGAGGCCTACTAAAGAGATATCTGTTAGAAAAGTTCCCACTGTATTTTAAATCATATTTCACTCGGTCGCCGGTACTGTAACAAACACTTACGACAGGTGACGCAATCACCTTATCAACACTTGAAGCACTCGGCCACCGATTCCCATTATAACTCCAATATAATGTCCGAGTTAATTCCAATAATAAGTATTTCACTAAATGGGGCGTATGTATCTTTGTTTGCATCGGGAATAAATATGTATGTATGTATGTATTGTATATATTCATTCATAAAATTTCCCAGTAGTGGCGCATGACCGACATTTTTTATGACCCACTTGAAAGACAAAGCTGAGGTGTCGCCAGTAGTAAAGTCATTTGGCTTATAAAAATTAAGTGAAATTGCCACGAATTTCTCGGAAACTACATACATACATATATGCCGCTCGTCATTTGTAAATGAAACATTTTAATTGTTTAGGAAAATCGTAAAATTTCTGCAAGTACAAAAAAGGTACATATATATGTACATACATATGTAGGCAAACATTGGGGCACATGTACTCGTGTGCTGCACTGTCACAATTTCAACAACAACTTTAGTCTCGATGAGGACAAACAACCTACCTATTTACTTATGTACATATGTAAACAAAGTATGTAGTTATATGGCGCCAAATGTTGAATATTCTGCGAATTTAAATTTATTGACGTCAATTTGCAGTAAATTGAATTGAAAAAAAATATATATATATAGTTAAAATAAGACAAACAAAGGTGAGTAAACGGAGGGCCAAAACAACAATAAAAGCAGCAAAACAAAGCAAAAACTTAGGCAAAATTTGAGTAAGCTTTTGCTATCAAAATAATGAAGGAATGCTACTTTGAATGCGAATATACATTAGTGTGCTCCACAATAAAAAAAATGCTTTAGGCGAAACAAATCTAAAATATTGGCATATTTTATGACTACTTTGGAAATCTGCCTTTCCATAAATAGCCTAAGAGCGCAGGATATATTTGAAGTTCAGAGAAGAAACCTCTTTCAAAAATTGTTCATGTTTGTGTTTATTTTCTTAGTAGGAGTACTTCAATTTTTCCAAAAAGTGTATGCTATATTCAAACTCTACGTTCGATTCTAAGCAAAAATGGTGCGCAAAATATATACCAAAAATTTCGTTTGGCTTTCCCATTTTTTAAGAGGAATATCGGTGTATTATAATTTTTTCTGAACGAAATAAATTTTTCATTTGCAAAATAACGTGGTTTCTTCACACATGTACTGATTTTTCTTTTGAAAATTGGGAGGGTCATACGTAGGTTTTGGTATATAGTTCGTTCACAATTTTTGCTTAGAAATAATCGTAGAATTTTTTCCTCAAAAATTTTGCTCCGAACAAATTAATCCACCCTAATGTATATATTTTTACTAGCTTTTAATATGTTTCACCTGTGTATAATCAAATCTTGGAATCAATTTTTAATCAACTTTCAGATGTGCTAGAATATTGAAACTCTAAGGCGGATTCGTTCTAATTCTGAACTTTTTCTTCCATGTTGTTATTGTTTTATTTCTCTTTTTGTAAGAGAAACGCAACAACAATCCGATGACAGTGTAATATGGAAGGTGAATTAATCTGCTAGATGGCCCAGGTGTTGAGATATTTCAAAACCCCGTATTTGTGGTCCGATACGGTTCATATTTAGAAATAATATTACTTAAAAAGAAAGAAATAGCTCCACAAGAAGTTTAGCCGTTAGGTGGCGCGGGGTCGGGTTTTTTAATAATCACTGAAAAAGCTTGTTTTTAAAAGAATCCCGTTTTAATTAAGTGTAAGTCGTTTTTAATGCACTTGACAGACATATGTATGCTTTTGTATGTTTTTATGTTGTGATGATGTATAAATATTTAAATATAATTTTCCTTTTTAGTACTGAAAATGCCTTCAGATTGAAGGCGACAAATCGACAAAAACTAAGATGAATAAAGCAGAAAAATTGTTTAATGCTTTATGTTATATACGACCTAGAACTCAAAAAGAAATGATTGAATTATAATTGACGGCCCACAACAAACACAACCAAATTTATGTTTCTAAAAAAATTTAAATACTTCTTGAATGCAGGTTGAATTAAAATATTTTTCGGGAAGTTGCATATTTATCTTTATGCTCTATCGATAACAAAATCGATAGTAACATGCTATAAAATATCGATAACAAAACCGATGACAAATTTGAAGAAAATTTCGGTAGCAAAATCGATAAAATTGGTAGCAAAACCGATTAGAAAAACGATAACAAAATCTATAAAAAAATCGATAACACAGTCGATAAAAATATCGATACCAAAATTTACAAATAATTAACAACAAAATCGATCACAAAAATCACTTAGAAAGTCGATAACAAAATCTATCACAATATCGATAACAAAATCGTTAAAAATAGCGATTACAAAATCGATAACTAAATCGATGAAAATATCGATAACAAAATCCAAATGAAAATCAAAAAATATCGATTATTATATCGATAATTTCCGAAGATATCGATAGCAATATCGATAAAAATTTCGATACTCTAAAATCCCAATATAGTTCACACATTGAGTCTCTGGGTCTTCATCCATATCCTTTTCTCTTAAATTACCTTTATTTTAATCTTTCTTCCTCTATCTTCATCTTTACTTTTATCGGTATCCTCATCCTCAACTTTTTCTTTATATTTGTGTTTGTTTTTACTTTTATGTTTATCATTTCATATTCCCCTTCACCTTTGCCCTTATACAAGTAAAGTATTTAAATTTACCTTGGTCTTCATTTTTACCTTTATATTTACGCCTCTTTGGATTTGTTTTTATTTCTACCTTTGCCTTTATCCTTTTCTTTATCTATGTACGTACTCACATTTACTTTCATTCTTGCATTGGTATTTTTCTAAGTTTTATTCTTTAACCTTTTATTAGCAAGTTTTTATTAAATTAATACCATTTGCATACGCACAAGAAGCACTTGTTACAACCCCAACCATTTCCGTTGCATCATTTCCGTTGCACCATTTCCGTTGCACCATTTCCGTGTGCAATTTCCGTTGAATTTGCCAATTTACTCCCAACCAACCAACCGCCGCTAAAGAAGTTTCACTTCAAAATGTGGAAAAGTACAACACCAAAAAAAAAAAATTAAACGCTCGAAGCTTGTACTTTATGAGTTTAAAATGGTATGGGCTGTAAAACTGCAAAATAGCTTGAGGATAAAAAGCTCGATACTATGATGAACATTTTTTGAATTATCCCAAATTTTGTATAGAGTTTGACCCTTTGATTTATATGGTACCAATTTTGGTTAAAGCTAGGAAAATATTTTCGTAGAAAAAAAAGTTAACTTGAAAAACGTTGTGAGTACATATTTAAAAAAAATCAGCACGTGAACACCTATTTGAGTCACTGCATATTATTTGTATTTACCTATGGCCTATAGCCAGTGCAATTTGTGTTTGCATGTGACTGCATTCTAAAGTCTTTAGCAATCGAATTGGTTTTTCTTCGATTGATTAGTTAAAATTTATTAGCTCACTTGACAACAACAGATGCTGAAAGGCTTAAGAAGTGCATATGAAGTCTTAATGCAAAATCCTCTACTACTTTTTTTTTATATATGTATATTACATCCAAAACTTGTTGGATACTGGAAACAAATAACAAATAAATTGGAAGCTGCATTTGTGGATTAAAAGTTTGTCAGTGTGTATGTAATATTCATGCCACATGTCAACACCCATGCACGTGGGGTTTTCTACAAATATTATTATTTTTTTTTAGTAGTCAACAGCGATAACATAGCCAATAAAAAGCAATGAGTTAGCTTAGTTTGTAGAGTCGGCGGGTAGAGCGCGGAACGCTGGAGGCGAACGGAAACTGCTTGCCTGAAGATTGCCATTGAATTCAACGGCGGTGAAGACGGCTGGGAAAGTGCCGTACATATTGAAAGAAAGACAAAGGAAAAAAATTCGGTATTCATCGATACCAAAGTTTTAAACCGCCAATAGTTTTAGAAATATTTTCAAAAAAAAATATAAACCGACTATCTTTCGACTCAAAATTCGAAAGTTTCTGCTCCGTCAAGCCGACCGTACCGATTCATTGTAGCGCACATTGGCCAATCTAAATTGTCTTCCTCTTCTGCAAATATTTCCAGTTTGTTTGCATTGCGTGCAATAGCAAAACTTAACAATTCCGAGAACAACGAACACAACCAGAACGTAATTTTCACAATTTTAGTCACGGGAAATTTTCCAAACGGAAGCTGTAGATGCAAGTGTATTGCACTAGAAATACAAAACGAACGAACAGGGATGTTGCGAATATTTGCATTCGCATTCGTTATGCGAATGATTCGCATAATTTTACACATTCGCATTTGACATTCGCACTCGCATCAAATGATACGAATTTTTTGCGAATGCGAGAGTCCACTCTAATATTATTTAAATGGCTCTAAGTCTGTCTAACCAGGATGCGGACAATAACCGGCTCTTAGCTTCAGGCGCTAAACCGTTAAGTAGTACCTATATCAAGCAACATTGATGGACCTTCACGAATGTGAAAAATATGACATTCGAAACATCCCTAGTATACACTCAGTGTGGCACGTGGCAAGTGGCTTTCGCCTGGCGCTCACCCGCTGGCTCCCCACGACGTTGCGTCATTGGACGCTGTTGACCCAGCTTCTTGCTCCTAAGCTGCAAATCCGGTGGATACACTTTCGGTTGCGCGTGCAATGACAATTTTAAACACGTTATTGGTTATTGTAGATTGCTTCGATTTTAGTAGAGCAATTGTTTTCCAATTTAATGGCAACAAAGCGGGAAAATGAAATGTAATGAATTTGGAGTAAAAGAAATGCAATCAAAAAATAAATAAAAAATAAGAACAAAAATAATTGTGATTAAGAAAGGTTAAACAAACGCTCCGGGCGATCCAAATTAAAAGTGGGGTTTCTGTGCGAAATCGTTTGGGGAGTATTTATCTCTGAAGTTGTATAGTAAATAGAAACATTTGTTTAATAGAAGTTAACTAAATTCTTCCCTGTTATTGGCATTGCTGCTGGTGCCTGCTGAAATTAGTTTTGTTTCATTTTGCAATAATTTATTTTTCTTTCGTGATTTAAGGAACACATGTACATACATACCATTGTATGGATCTCTGGAGTTTTATGAAATTGCTCTTACTTGCCGAAGGGCAGATTAGATTGGAACAGTTGGAGCGTCGATTCGTTGAGATGCAATATGGAGTTAAGGAGCTGATGGTGGCCCATAAGGGTCCCTGTAAGGAAGATTCTACTTAAACTGTTAAGATACAATATGCGTCTCCTATTAAAAGAAGGCCAGGTAATCCTGGAAATTTCACTTGACCGAAGACTCTTCCACCATCTTTTTATAGATGGCCATTGGTTTGCCTACTGTACGCTTTCAAAGAATGATGGATGGTCGTAGAGGTCGCTTGCTAGATTCGTCAGCTTTGCAATCACCTTTAATACGCCGTTATCCAGGCACCCATATGAGTTTGATTATATACAGCATTCAGTAGGGGTGTTTTCATTGTCCATGTGTGAGCCCTGTATATGGGTCTGTGAAGAAGACTCCGTGCATCTATCTAGATGATCAACATTTTTGTTTAATATACGCTGCGGATAGTCTCTAGCCCGAATTCAGATGAAAAAGCTCCTCCTCTTCCTTCCTTGGAACCATCTCAATAAAAGTTCATTTCACTATTTCACTGTTTTTACAAGCGTTTCTTTTGGAAACCGAGGGAGCGTTTATGTATGTATGTAAGATACTTAATTCAGATGGGGTTTCTTACTAGTAGTGAATCGAAAGTGGTATCAGTCAGTTCGTATAAGGTCTTGGGCAACGCATCCTGACCCCCTACTGCAACATCGCCCGCATTACCGATTTTATTTTGTTCATCCGCCTTCAGCGCTGCAACAGTTGGTTCTAACTTACGAACATGGGAGCGGAATGACGACTCCTACCTGTGACTGTTCTCCGAATCGCAACAGGTCCTAGTTTCGAGCTCAGTAGGTTTACCTAGGGACCCGTCCATCTGTAGAACTGTCACTAAACCCAATTTTTTTCAACACTTGCGTCTAGCTCTCCAATGTAAGCACGATGTAGAGAACAAAGGTGGCATCCATCTCGGTACAGCTATTCCGTTCTGAGTGAATTTGACAGAATCGCTGTTTATATTACGTCACACTTGAACAACTTTTTTACGATTTTCTGGCTAAATTTCTTTTTCTTCTTCCATTCTTGCTAAAATATGTATGTACATACATGAAAAGCTTTGAGCGACCTCCAGATATTTTTAGAGTTCAAAATAAAAAATAAGGGTATATATCGAGCCCTAACCGCCAAAATAACGTAAGCGACATTTTGGCGGTTAAGGCTCGATATTTTCGGTATAGAACATTCCTGGCGGGTGAGAACATAAAAATTCCGACTTAACTTTTTTACATGCATTTTTGGACCATCCTTATACACACACACATACACACACACACATACACACATATGTACCTACCGCAATTTTGAACTTTTTTTACGAGCGACCAACGGAGGCCAAGTTCTGACCTTCTCATAATAAATTAACTTTTTAACGAATTTTGGCGCCTTTTGCATCTAATTAACAGCGTGTTCGGCGGTGTATATGAACGTAGTAAATATTTATCAACTTATAAGCGTGTTTTTATTCACATACTCGTACATTTGTTTATTATTCGTACACGTCCAGTAGAGATGAATTTCACAGATTTCTGGGAACACCAAACAAAATTTTTTATTGCTTAGTTATAACTATAATTAAAGATGTACAGAATTAATGATTTATAAAAATACCTATCAAAACGAAAAGCTAACGAAAAATATGTCATCATTATAAGCACAACAAAAGCGCTGTGCAAATTAACAATTGCAACAACAACAACAACAACAACAAAAACAGTTTAACAACTCGTTAAATGGTGAAACTGCGCAATTTCGATTTATGAGACTAATGAGCGAAAATCGCATAAGTGACAACAACAACAAAGAAGAGACCGAAAAGATACAAATGCAAATGCGCCCAAGCAATACATACATATGTATGTATGTATGTATGTATGTATATTCAATTGGCGCTTCGGTCGTTCGGTTGGTGGTGGCCCCCAATTTTTCACCGAAATTGCAACGTGAATGTAAACAACAAAAACGAATGATGAAAAAAAACCCCAAAAATGCATACCTACACATATACATACATACATACATACATACATACATATGTATCTATGCAAATGGCGCGCAAGAAATGTTCGCAAAAACAAATATGCCTCAATGCCACCGCTAAATTTAGCTGACACACCAGAAAATGCGTTTACACAAACAACAACAAGCCATTGTATTTAAGTATTTACAGCTAAATAATCAGCAGCAACACCAACGTCAGTCAACATGCCAACAACACAGCAACTGTATCAATGACCTGACAGCTGTTTTTGTTACAAAATTTTGTTTGTTTTTCCACTTTTTTTTTTGTTTTTTGTGATTTTGTTTTTGTGATGCAAAGGTTTATTTGCGGTAAACAAATTTCGTCGAATGCCATGAAAGCAATAAACAAAAAACAACACAGCCACTGTGGCAATAATTGCAACAATCAGTATAATTGAAATGGCAATAACACCCTAAATGGCAAAAATAAACAACAATTATACGTTGCTTGTTAGAGAAACCAAAAACAACAACAACTCATCAACAGACGAATCATGCAAACACTTTCGACTGTGTGCACGATTACTCGTAGGTATGTATCTACCTACTAGTGCACTTTAGAGTGGTCCGAAAAATGCATGTGAAAAAGTAAAGTCGGAATTTTAATGCCGCCACCCCCTTAGGATTGTTCTACTTTTTTTTATTTTGCAATCAAAAAATATTTAGGGAGTTCTCAAAGCGCTCAAAGTTTTCTATGTATTTTATATGGCGGAAAACAACCAATAAAAAATCTTTAGTATTAAAAAATGGTTAAATAATCAAGTGGATGTCAATATTGGAAGCCTTCTGTAGAGAACCACACACTGTTCCGATCGAAAAATATTGATATTTAAGAGATTTATACCATTTCTACGAAAAGTTGTTTGTTTTCGCCATACATACAATACATGAAACACTTTTGAGCGCTTTGAGCACTCCCTAAATATTTTTTGATTTGAAAATGAAAAAAATAAAAGTATATTTCTTTCGGTATAGAACAATCCCAGGGGGTGGCGGCTTAAAAATTTCGACTTTACTGTTTTTGGACCACTCTAGTGCACATACATATACATATGTATGTATGTATGTATGTATGTATTTATTTGTGTAATAATTTTGCAAAACAACTAAAAATTAGGTAAACGAATGCAGATACTGTCAACAACATCATATCACAACAACAGCAACAGCAGCAGCACATTCGTCATCAGCACCGCCATTACCAGACCCCACCCCACCTGCCTGCATCCGCCAACCAATGAGATGAGAATTCTAGAAAATTAAAATGTGCCAATTGTGTGCCAACTGTGTCGATAATGAAAAATGGCGTAAATAAATAGGAAGACTAATGCACTTATTTAAGTAAGTACTATGTTTGCATGGTGGGCCCACGTCATCATTTTCGAGTGAAATCTATGTAGATAAATAACGGCATTGCAAAACTTGCACCCAGCTGATGTGAACGAAGCTGCATTGACTTTTACATGTTGGATGAGCACAGTAACGTTTCTTTCCGTTTACCCACTACCAAAGACAGGTAGAGCCTCGCGTATCAAGTTAAGCAACTTCCGCAGCATTAAAGCACCGGAGCGAATTTTGGAGACCCACAGCAGGGCAGACTTTGTAACTGGGCAAACTCTCGTCAGGCAGACTCTTAAACGCGGGTACCAAATGCTTTTGCGTTGTTTACTTCTAGACCCATTACCCAGAAGATCTGACAAGGCGTGAGGTGCAATTGGCTGATGATTAAACTCCCCTTAATGCAGTAGAAAACCGGCCAACTTCCGCAGGCCTTGCACGCCCGATGAAGGTTATATTGACCAGACCAGGTGTTCAAACTGTTTTTGGGGTCCACTGTACACGAATTTGAAGTTCAATTTGTTCCATCACGTCACGGATTTTTTTCGAACCTCAAAAACCCTTGCGCACTTTATGTGATACTTATGCTGGATTTCCACTAGGCATTAAATGGCAAAAATGAAGAATGACAAAGTCGGGCATTAAAAAATAATCGTGTCATTACATTCAAAAATAATCATTAAGTTCATTTCCACATGGCATTTTTTTAAATGATATAAATTTTTTGTCATTTCAATGCCTAGTGGAAATTCGGCATTAGACAACATTTTATAAATATTGATAGATTTGTCTTGGTATGCAGGGGCTTTTGAGTTTGCTGATTCTCTCAGCGCTCTTTATAGAGTCCTGCTGATCACTTTGAAGCCCAATCAGGACACAATAAAGCATGCGACGACCACAGTTTTTTTTGGAGTTCCGCTGCTGGGAGTCTAGTGTCCTCTTTTCTTAGACTTACCGTTTATTGCTTTGTGCATATGTATGTACATACTAACTAGAGTGTTCGATTATTCGCCTTTTTTCCAAAGCCGGTTTGCGAGTTAATCGGAAAAATGCATTTTGAAAAAAAATCGGTTCCCGATTTCGAAATTAAGAAAGTACCGGTTTTATTGCACATAGTGAAATGCTTTTTAAAAGTAATGAAAACTCCGAAGAACTAAAAACTTTTATTGAGAAATCAAGATTTATATGAAATGAAAAAAACCGGTTTGTTCGATAAAAAATCCGGTTTATTCCATATTCGAAAAAAAAACAAGTTGTATGTATGTACATATGTTTAATAAAGTACATATTTACGCATCGCTTAAGTACACAAATTTTTTGCTCCACTTAATTTTGAAATGATTTGCGTAAAATTTTCCAAAAGGTGTGATAATTGTCGCCACAACAGTAGATAATTGAAATCGATTTCCGTGAATTCCGTTTTTGTTGTTGACATCAGCGCTGGGAGTTTTACTTGAAATTGTTTACTTTGCTTATGAAGAGTAGGTATGTATGTATATCGGCAATTAACGGGAATAAAAAGGCGTGAAACTAAAAGAAAACAAAAAATCAGTGATCAGCTTATCTACAAACATATGCCCTGCAGTGAAAGGGAAAACCAGTCTGTAAAAATACCAGTTCATTAACTGGTATGTGCTAAAGCGATGGCCTGCCAGTTCGACAATTTCGAAGAACTTAAGCGTTCAGCGACATCTGCCTTGTAAATTGCTAAAACCCAACATAAAACGCAAATAATTGTTTTTCTTACAAATGACGGCTGCGACGTCGCGTGAAGACTACTACCGGTTCTGGTGCTGAGATCGCAGCTTCGAGTCCGCTTGGAGGTGGCTAGGATTTCTAAAATTAATTCAATGTAATGTGCAATAATCTTCAAAATCAACATGTCACAGCCAGTTACCTGCCAGATTTGGACCCTAATAGTGCCAGATATTGCATCTGTTACTTTTTTCATGTGGTACACTTTTAGGCCCCACTTTTTTATTTAAAGAATTTTGCGACGAAAATTCAGCGTTGCGATTGTCAGAGGGTTCATTACATATTTGTATGTATGTATCTACGTATTAAGGTGAGCTCCTGTTTGTGTTTTCCCAAGTTAACTGCTTCTTCTGGTCATAACTTTTTCAGTGGAATTGGGGAAATACCGCAAGTTGCGGCGGCTATTTTCTTACGTGTGTATGTACGTATAATTCTTTATGTCTGGGTATGTATCATAACAATTCAAGTCCACGAATGTAACTTGTCAACACTTCGTTGAACGGTAAGCAATGAGCAACAAATAAAATCCCCGCCAATTCATACACATTGGCTTCGTATACTCTCACGTCCTGTAGGGAAGCCTACCAGTGGCTCGAGCCACTGCAATTGTGGTGAAGTTTTTTTCTTCAATTATCAGCGTTCCTTCGTACGTAAGAAAGAGCCAGAAAAATACACATTAGCAATCATGAAAACTATCCTCAATGCTATATTTATCCTAAGTACACTTCTCCATGTGTAATTTAGTTCAAAAAATTTCAAAGTTACGTTGATTTTTCCTGCAGGGTATATGGTGGTTTTGTTAAATTGAGACTTGGGAACCACCTGAGGCATTTTTTCAACAACTAAACGTATTTGTGACGATTTTAAACTTGTTCTGTTTATTGAAGTGATACATTACAAAAACAAGAGATACATACAAAAACAAAATGTCGTTTTCTAGAAACAACTTTTTTATGTGCGAACAATATCTACATGTGCAATATGTTATGTAAAATCACATAACGACACGGGCTCGGCAATAAACGGATTCAATTGATTAATCATTTAATTCAAAATTCGGATACATTTTCCAGTGCAACCTCACGTATAAATCCCCAAATGGAATTATTTTTTTAAATTATCGTAAAAGTTATCGTTTCGATTATTCAGAATCTTGCTTAATTGAATAAAGATTAATTAGTTGATCCATTGATTGCAGGACTTGTCAAATATTTGAATTAAGTCACAAGTCTAGAAAATATGAATAGTTTTTTTTTTCAAATGTTTACAAGGTTTCAGAAAGAGCTGCTTGGAGTCTTTTAGATTGGAAAGAAAAACCGTAAACCTTGCAAAATAATACTACATACATATGTATATGTAAACAAAGTTCAGTTATTTTCAACCAAAGATCTTCTTGTGCCATTTGTCATTGGGTGAAGTTTCGCCTTCTGATCTAGGGGAGGGAGAGAGGGAGAGCTATGTATAAGGGACCTATGGCATTTAATGACTAAACGCCGAAAGCCTTTTTAACTTTGTATTATTTATATCGCAGAGATGAAAACACCGGAGCTTTGAAAACTAATTTTAATCACCCTTCTCTAAGTAAAGTTAGAACTATCGTTATTGTTCAATGCCTTAATCGGATACCGTCGGTTAGAATCCCATGCGCCATGTCAGGCTAAGGTAGAAGCAAAATGATTATTAATTACTTTGAGTTAAGCCCTTTTTAACCATACATATTAACAGTGCCATGAAATGCGGAATTTGCACAGCTGAAAGTGCCACGTCCGTCATAAGTAGTTTTGTCAAAAGTATACTTACATACATTTTTATATACATACATACATACATATGTATGCACCTATGTAAGTATTTACATATGTATGTCAACCGTCTGAATGCCTTGACGCGTCCACTAATTTATCCGAAGAACCATCAAAGTGTCCTCGTTTACCGTTAAGCGCCGCGCCTATGCGTTTTCGCCCGTGCATCCCAATTTCCAATTATAGTCTAGATAGTGTCTGGCGTCTAGACATTTCATTTGCGTAATCAAATGTATGTAAATACAAGTGTGTGATATACATATGTACATATGTATATATGTATGTATGTTGTCTCGTGTTAAAGAAAAGTACGAGTGTCGAATAAAATTAAAATTTTTAATTCAATTTTGTTTTTATGTCTACGTATGTATGTATATGGTTTTTGTTTTCGCTTTAATATTTCTCCTTCTTTTGCATAACACTGCCTGCCAGTATGGTTGTTGTTGCGGCAGCCAGCGCGCGGCAAAATGCATTCAACGTTCAATATTTGCTATGTTGCTGACAATTTGATTTAAAATTTATAAATAATTTAATATTGTTTTCTTCACTTTTTCGAAATTTTCATTTTAATGAGGTGTTTTATTTAAACGTATGTATGTATATACTTACATACATATGTAAATATACATACATACATACTATGCACTTATGTATGTATGTATGCCACACGCATTTCTTGCCTGTTAAATTTCACTCTAAATGCACATTTTAATAGCCGTAACAGCAGCGGCGGCGCACTATGGGACAACAGCGGCCAAAAATAGTGAAAACGTTTTAGAGAATTCTGATAAAGCAAGTATGTGAATTCATATTAAAATATGCAACTAACCCAAATAAAAGAGAGTTTTTGATAAAAATGCATTTTTGCATTAAAATTTAAATTAAAATCAACCAAAAATTGGTTAATATTACCAAATTCAAACTTGAAAAGGAATCAACGTAATTTTTGGTTAAGAATAACAATGCCTTGGTTGATATTTTCAACAATGATTTGGTTATATTAACCACACTTTTGTTTACATTAACCAAACTTTTGGTTGTCAATTTTTTCGTTTGAATACGCTTATGTTCTGCACTTCACAGATGCATTTTTCGTAATTGGGAGATACAAAAGAAAAATTTTAACAATCATTTTAACACCTTGCCTCTGACGGAATTTGCAATAACAGCAAGCACTAAACTAAACTCTTGTCTTTAAATGTTCGACTTGAGTCAATTTTCTTTGTCGTTTAATTTGGTTCTGCACTTCACAGATGCTTTTTCGTAATTAAAAAAAAAAACAATCAGACAGAAAAAAAATAAAAAATATATTTTGCAGCTGACGGCATTCGTACTCAGAAAGCACGTTCAGCCACAGCCAGACATATGAACTTGCTTTCAAATGTTCAACTTGAATCATACTTCTTACAATCGGTGTATAACCCATTAAAAAAAACCCAGCTATAACTTAGTTGAAAAATCATTGTACTTTTGGCTCAGTGTACCATTCACACACAATTAGTTTGGAAATATTGTAAATGTTTTCACTTTGTCATTTTTAAAGGGAGGAAATTCAGAAAATTTAAAACCTGCGTTTAGAAGGTTTTGTAGGTGGTGGGCGTCATAGTGAGACACTCTTCATTATCTTCCAAATTAGAAAATTTTGGAGTAAACGAACAGGGTACACAAAATTTCCCCAAAATTAATTTTTTTTGACATTTGCGCTTATTTTCTCTGAGTTTTGATTCTCTGGATTTTGATGTTTTTTCATGCTTTTCTAGGTTAAACCCAGCATATACTCAGAATTTCATCAAAATCGGAAAACATTTACCATTTCCGCCCGCAAGAGCTCGGAGGTTGCAGTGCGTCGACTTTTACCACCTTCCACATTTCTTCTTTCCCAAGTGCAGAATAGAATATATACGAAATTTCAGTGAATTAGTAGTACGGTTACTCTTTTTGGCCGCAACTTATATGGGGGGACGTCCTACTGTGCAGCGCGTTTTTAAGTTCTTGTTATTGTTTTTGCTTGCATGCTTTATTTAGACATTAAGGCTGCCGAAGATCGGCTCATTGGCAAGAAAGACAGCTAAGCAGACAATCAATCAGTCACTTGGGCTGTGAGCTGATGAAGTTGTTGTGGGTATACATAAATATATATCGATGTATGTACTATACGTAAGTATGCCGCTTGAAAATGCTTTGAATTTTTTGATGGCTTAGGGAAAGCTTCCAGATGACATCGCGTCGCAGGGGCGAGACAAATTCTAAATTAAACATTTAAAGCGCATAGGTTTACCAAGAGTATATGTATGTATGTATGTACATAAACTCGACCATTTATTAGCTTTTAAAAGCTTCTCAAAATTTAAACCTAATGCAGGTGTTTTAAAACACACTTACTTCGCTCAATGGAACGACTAACACATTATTCTCTGAGGCAAAATACGACGGTGTTAAACTAGACATTCAACTCAGCTGGAAGAGAAATGTCGGGCGACGCATAGAAAGAGCCTATATAAATGCTAGTGGATCTTCGTTGGAAAATGTAACTAAACCCAAAAATTGTTCTGTGGACGTGCACGGCTACTGTAAGACCAATACTAACCAACAGTGCGATGGCATGGGTGGCCAGCACTGTATAACCAAAACGCAATTAAAAAATTAAGCGGCACTCAACGAGTCTCTAGGGCATATGTATGTATACGGTAGCGAGAAGTATGAGGGCTGCATCGTCTCTTGGCAAATGAAAAGCTGAGACAATAAACTGTCCACTCGGAGTAATCTAAAGGGTATTAAATTTGCACGAAATACTGAAACACGATGGAACCACTTACAAGCCTGTAAGACTGTAAGCAATATCTGGCTGCTTTATGACAAATCGGAAGCGAATACCTCCAAATGAGTCAAGATAAGATAAGGTCAGGCTAAGGTCTCTAGACGGGACACTGACCTCTGCTGCGATGGGTCTTCCTTACAACCTTCGATATGGAAACATTCATATATTGGCTTTGCGAGTACTCAACACTAGCACTTAAAAGACACGGTACAATAATCAAATTCTATGCAATATTTCATGAAAATTTCTAGCTGCGCCGCTACTACATACATATATATAGGTAGATTCATAGACAATTCCATTCGGTATGAAGATACCAACTAATTGTGACAGCAGATAAATTCAATGCACAGTAAATGCTATCGCCAATCAACTCTCCAATATTAACAAAATGAAGTCGTAAAGGGGCTTTTGTACTGAAAATAATAGTCAAACCGAGACCATGAACAACCAGAAATCATTAGCAAAAAACATAACCTACTTCAATACTCATATAAAAATTTTGGAGTACCGTTAATTTCTACTTGATACAATTAGCCGATATAAATCAAATTAGTATGGGACCACCCTTGAGGTACCAACTTTCAGATAAAAAGCGAATTATCCAATTGTGATCCAAAGTTGTGCGGTAACATAGATAAAAAAAAATATTCCCACGAATTCTCCTTTTTAAGTCGGTTAAAAATAGTGGAATTCTATAATTTAAAAATATTCAATAAAACAAGAAATGGTGCGATATCTGCTTAAATATTTCAATTAAATATTAAATTTCTACTCCGCACTGGTGTTTTTCTAAGGAGATATTAACTTTTGTCAACAAAATAAGTCACTCCCATGGAATCAGAATCTCTTTTACTCCACCGCTTCGCATAGTTCAATTGAAAACCCTCTGCCCACGAATCTTAATACATGACTGGTGGCATATTTATTAATCAGAAAGCAATGTCTTCTCTTTACATTTTACCGTAAATTTTAATTGCATTTCTAATTAAATTACTTTTTGATAAATTGACTTATGATTAATTATGGAAACTAGAAGTTTTTCACACATTTTCAATCTTTTCATACTTCATTAACAGATTACAAGCTGTCCACCTACTCCTTACTCCAGCTGCAATCAGGTCGGAAGAAGCTTACTGGTAGTTCAATAAATCTACACTTTCGACTACGTGCGTGTGTGTGTGTAAACACTTTAGTGCTTTAAAAAAGTACGCCCAACCCACGCTTGTTTACACACATACATACATACATACATACATTTGTACATAATTTTGTTTGCTTAGCCATTACACTGCTTGGCAGCATCGATCATCGTTGCGCCTCTGCATCTCGCATCTCGAATCGGGGTTGCGTTGGCCGCCGACCTCGGCAACATAATGCAATATTGTGGAAATAATTGAGTTTCGCTCGAAACCAATCATACGGCAAGTGGTAAGCGTATCAATGCAACAACAACAACTACAACAACAATAAATAACAAAGAACAACAAAAATGCGTTGAGTTGGTCGAATTGCCGCGCGCCAACTCATTCAATGCCAGCCACTCATACGCCCCGTGCATCCTTAAAGGACGCATTCATACATATTGTGTTGTTGGTGGCTGTTGTTGTTAGTGTTGCCTGCAAATGCACACAATCTGCACACTGTGCGCGCGTGTATGTGTGGGCAATTTAATTGCTTGTTGCAGATATCACAAAAGTTTTCAATTTTATTTTGCCACACAAACAAAATGTTGGCTGGCGACCAGGCAAGCAGCCAAACGGTGGATTGTGGGCGCTTACTTATTTCGGTTCGCTGTGTGGGTCGGCTACTATCTAGCTATCTTTACCACCCAACAAACAAGAAATAATAAACTATTTAATACGAATATTTAAAACACCAACAACAATGAGTGATGTTGGCCAGTGGCTACAATGTCGTCGTCGCCTTGCTACTCCTCACAAGCATACATCAGCAGCCATCAGCCTCACATCGAGTGTTTGTATTCATGGTCATTATCAGCTCTGAGGTTTCCAAGTGTAAAATGAAATTATTAGGGACGAATGTGTGAATGTGTGGCGCTCTTGTTTGTGGGCGAAGCTGTGAAGCGCCAACACTTAAGACACTCCAGAATGCATTCGAGCTCCATAAAGGACTAATTACGTCGCATATAGATATGCGCTGACTGACCAGAGCAATGACCCGCAAACGCAGGCACAACACAGTCATGGTGAGACCCGCTCGATCACACAGCATTACAGCTGGGTGCTGCTGCGGCGGAGTGGCGGCGGTCGATTCAAACAACCGCATAATCAAATCAAATCACTCGTTTCAGTGCGTTTGTGCGGATGTATGTGTGTGTTTGCTGTTTGGCTGGCAAAGATTTGTTTGTGGCTTTGTGCTACCAATCATTCTCTGCCTCCTCCACCTAGCGTATGTATGTGCAGTTCAGCTGTGTGGCGTGGGAAATTTGATTTGATGTGTGATTGTTACGTTAACAGCCTGAAGCTCGGTCCTCTGCTCTTTGATGGATGGCGAAAATGGCAACAAAGGTTTCGAAGTAACCGAATTAAATGTATCGTCCGGTTGTGTTTGTCTGTCCGCATGGCTAGTGCAAAGCGAAGGAGGCTAGTCACTGTATTAGCGGTTAATGCGAGGCTTTTGACACCTTGGCGCCTGCACATTGACCGCTTAGAAAGCCACTTATTTGTTGCTCTGTATAATTATAATTGTCATTAACATTACCATTACAATTACCATTACAATTACCATTACAATTACCATTACAATTACCATCCCATAAACATTACGATCACCATTACCATAACGAATACCAATTATTATGATTACCATTATCACTATCATTACAATTACCACTGCCATTACCATTTCCACTGCCATTGTTACTAACATTACCATTATCATTGTCATTACCATTACTACTACCATTACAATTGCAATTACTACTATCATTACAATTACCATTATCATTACCATTGCAATTACCAGTACCAATATCAATATCAATTACAATTACAATTACAATTACAATTACCACTATCATCATTACAATAACCACTACCATTCCAATTACTATTACCAATACCATTACGTCATCTGTATTATGACCACTGCAATTGCCAACACTCAAAAAAACCGCAACGCTATTGTAAACAACGACGATTAACGTGCCGATTATCATTATCATCACCGCTTCGATCAGCTGGCGCGCCACCATTCAATGCCAGCCTAAATTGTCGAAACGAATTTGTTTTCCCCTATTCAATTAAATCGTAGCTTGCGTTTGCTAGTAGTCAAATGCGTTTTTACGATTGGGCGAGGGGTTAGCGGAGAGCGCACTGCTGTACTGGCCAATGTGGGAAATTCCAAATTGTAAACAAACAATCAAAATTAAATTCGCGATTTGCACAAAAAAAAAGAAAATATTTAAAAAAATTTAAACTCATTCGCAAAATTCAAATGGAACAGGTAGTTAGCTAGTTGAGCATTCGAGCGCTGCGTGTACAACGCAACAAATGAACGAAAAAAAAAAAAATAAAAAAATTAAATTGAAAAAGGAAAAGAAAAGCAGCGACATTTTAATGTCATAACACATACAATGGAGCGGAAAGTCGTAAACAAATTTCAATGTAAATGCAGCGCCAGTGCAATGCAACAAATACAAATCATCAACGCAGAACATCCGACTATCAAATTGCAAATAATAAAATTAAACAAATAAACGCAACAGAAACCGAAAAAAAGCAAAAAAAAAAAAACAATTATTATATAAATATGTATGTATGTATGTACTTGAACGCAACTGTAGCGTTGTGTAGATAGTAAATTAAGCGCAAATAATAAACAAATTGGAAAAATATAATGGCAACAAATTATAAACAATTTATTCTGGTGTATTATGCTATTCAGTCCATCAATGTGTGTATGTGTATAAATATGTACATATGTATGTAAGTGTGGCTGTGTGCTGGGAGATAACATGCCAATAATGAGCCATGCTGAGTCAACTGTTGTTGATGGATTTGCTTGTAAACAGATGTTTGCCTTATTTATGTATTTCTCGTCGGTGAATCAACACTTTTTTGAAACAAACAGCTTCAGCTTGACAAATATTTTCAAAAAATAATAAAGCGCTTAAAAGTTAACGAATTAAAAAATTTTTGTGCTTCTTATCATCTACGAGTACATTGCTATGTATGTATGTACATAAGTAGATATGTGGTTGGCTATGTTCATAGCTAAGTGAGTTCTATTTATTTACAATTTTGTTGAACTCGATTTTCATTTGAGTAGCTGGCAGCTTGGCAGGAAAGCTAGGGAATCATCAAAACCTCGCTGTCCTGGTACAATTTCCCGTTGAAACAGAATGATAGTTACTGAGGTCTGGGTTCGATATAAAAAATATCTGTGTTGTATTTAAATCACTACTGCATACATTCGCAAGCATACTTTCGACTTAATCTGCTATTCCTCATTGCCACAGGTAGAGATAAATCGATACAAGTAAATCCAAGTACATACTCGATACTTTTCTCAATTTACCAAGTATTTTTGTACTCGATACTTTTTACTGCGATCCAAGTAGGTATCGAAAAAAAAGTACTTGTATCGGAAGCGGAAAACTTATTATGTTTCAGCATCTTCTTTGCAAAGCAAACCATTAGAGGAATGGGAAGATATGCGCACTACATTTCCGCAGCTATATAAAGAAGCCTGTCTGTACATAACGGTTGTTGGGTCATCTGTCCCTGGCTTTTCTCAAAAATAGGTACAACTACATCAAAATCTCGAACCCGCCTTCCACTTGGAAAAGTTGATGTTTTTGGGAAATAGGTATAAAAAAAAAAGAGTTCTTTCCTTAAACTTATTTTATATGAAAAAAATGTCTCTATTAATCTGTATTCTAATATTTTTGAAATCAAATCCTATACAAAAATAATTGTTGTCTTAAATTTTTGTGTGAAAAAATATTAAAAAAATTAGCTTGTGAAAATGCATTTTTTTTTTGTGAAAAAAAAATACAATAAGTTTGAAAAATACGCAAAATAGTAGTTCTATGTACAAGTACTCGATACCTTTCCGATACTGAGTAGCTATCGATACCTTGTTTGATACAAGTACAAGTACTGATTTGAGTAATACCTTGATGGTATCGATTTATCCCTAGCCACAGCTATTCCACATTTCTGCATTTTGCCGTGATTGTAATTTCCTTTCCTCAGAGAACACTAAAGACATTTTGGTCCGTTATAAGGCTCTCGAGAATCTTCTCGTGCGGTTTTCTTAACGGAATTTCATAAGTCTACATCGTCACAGATTTCTTACTCGCTAGTCGTTGCAAGATTTTGGAGTCGCATTACGGTCGGTATTTTACGGGCTCCCTCCTTCGCTCGCTCGATAAATCGCACTGACCTAATTAATGTCTTTACATATTTGCGACCATACCGAATGAGCGGCAAGTTCTAAGTCTTACTAGGTTCAACATCTCCACCCAGTCATTATTGGCGAACAGCAGTACTGCTCAGGGCGATATTCTATCCCCGCTGATATGGACATCTGTGGTCAACAAGATCTTAGTCACGATAAGTGGCAGGGCTCTTAGATCAACAGCTAATCTATACATTACCATATATATGTATATTACAAAACCAACAACCACATGATGAAGTGTGAATTGCAGCGGAATAGCTGCGCTTGATTGTGTTGGCTTAACAAATGAAAAAGTGGAAAAAGAGCAACAATAATTTACAAGGCGAACTTAGCACAGTGCGTAGGCAACTGGCTCAGTCAGTGGCGATTGTCGGTTCGAATCCTACTGAAAGAAGTGTGATGAGGAAATGTGGTGATTTCCGAAATAGCTATCACTTCTATAATTTTTTTTCAAATAGTTGTAGCTTTTCCACAATAAGTTTTTCATTAAAAACGGCCGCAAGCTCAAGAAAAATTGTTGAATATGTACTTGTACTTGTTCTTGATGTGAAGATGTGTCAAGTCCCCGATTTGATACTCTGTGTTAAGAATATACATATGTATGTACATACGTGCAATACATACTATGTATCTTCATGCGCACACAAATAGTTTTCACCTTTCATTCTGTTCGTCATAAAATTAAGCCAAACTTCCTTGAAAACCCACTACACGTCGATTTGATAGTCATATCTGGCGCCAAGTTATTCAGCGCCGTACAAATGAATACCCAGCGCTTGTGCTTTTTTTTTTTGGCGAAAATTTCACAATTTTTACAATTGTCCGTAAATCAATCAGCGTCACATGAACGTTATAAATAATAATAGCACCTTTCGCTTGCCTTTCATCGGCGCTTATCGCTTAGCGTCGACGCTTAAATTGCCAATTATTTCTGAACGTACGGTATGTATGGTATGCAACAGCAACAAACATAAACAACAATGCGCACAATTCTTAAGGCGACGACGTAACCGCCGACGACTTCACGTTTTGTTTATTTTGAGCTTGTCGCGACTGCTATGGTTAGGCCGGCCCGGCCCGGCCCGCCTGCACGTGATCGATAGCATTTCAAGTTTACCAAGTTTATAACAGTCATCATACGCCCCGTCGTACATACATACACTCCCTCAACGTTCGGCTACGCTTATCTTCCGCTCATTACCGTTGTTCCTTGGCTTTTGGACTTGCCTTCCCTTGTTTTTGCTTTTGGGACTTCTTTGTTTCTGTCTCCCTCATTTTCACCAAAAAAATAAAATAAAAAAAAAATCCGCGCATAGTTGGGCTGTTGACGTAACGGTAAGACGAGTAATCAGTCGCCGCCGCAGTTAATGCAAACAATGAAATCGAAACGATGCGAGTGCGGAACGCTCGTGCACCGTATTAACTTTTTTTTGTTTACATTTGAAATATTGAAGTGGTGGTGCTCGTAAATTCTCTGTGATTCTGATTTTTATTTCACCGACTTTATGACAAAATGCACGCGCTGCCAATTTGAGCTGTGAAGCGGCGGCGCCACACTACGCCCGCACACCGCGGACTCTCCCTTTTGGCGGAGGCTTGCATTAGAGCCATATTGATTGAAGAATTTTAACATTTGCAAGGACAAAGTGGTCGCTTGGCTGCGTGACATGTGCCCAGCGGCGAGTAGATAACCGTAAACCTACACCACGCGCCTCCTGATAAGCTGTTAAGCGAAAAGAATTTCCGAATGTTGAGCCTTGGACTTGTTTGTGCTATGACAAAGCAAAAATTCGACTGGCTCTCATAAAATTGTTTGCTACTCAACACTTGTCCGCATTTTTTTTAATCAGCAATTCACGCCGCCACAATTATCACAGGTGCTGTGCCTGGTCGCCCTTTCTGTCCCCCCTTCCCCCCAAAAAAAAGGCCTTCCGCAACATTGAACATTTAATCGACAGTTAAGCGTACAATCGACAGCCATGGGCAAGCGGAAATCGAAATCGGATATCGAATGAATGATTTGCCTTCAGCTAGGCGCTTTTATTTATGATACCCTCGTTTACATTTGCAGTAATCAAAAAAAAAAAACAAATCAACACATTAGTGTGCGCAGGTGTTGTGGTTGCGCTTAGCGCCTGCCCGCACCAGCGCCGCCTTGTCCGCCACCGCCACCGCCGGCGCCAACGCTGAATCCTGCGCCGAACGATGCACCACCGGTAGCTCCGCTGTCACCTCCGCCACCTGCACCGCCACCTAGGCCAGCACCGATGCTCATCCCAGCTCCTGCACCAGCCCCAGCGCCGCCGCTAGGTGGTGGAGGTCCTTGAGCGTTCGTGCAGCCGCCTGCCTGCGTGAAAAAGGAGCTAGTTAAAAAATTCAATATCAACTACGATGGATACCCACCATCAACAGCACCAGCACGGACAGGAGCAAAGCCAAGTTGCGCTTCATTTTCAATCGTTGAATCAAAAAATAGTTAGTTTTGCAAACTGTTTGATGGCGTCGACGTTGCACCCTATTTATACCACAGGCCGGCCCTCAAATGCGAGCCAGTTGCTTGATTGCTATCCCAAAAATTTTGTGTTCGATTGGTGTTGCATGTCCCATTTTACAAGCATTGTCCGGTGATAAATTATGTCAAATGTTTATTCAATTAAGCCAAAACCTTTTAATTGTTATTGTTACTTTGTTGCCCCCAGTGCTATCGCCAGGTGCTATCGTCGCGTATAATTAATGCAATTACCTAGGAATTATTTAGTTGGCTAATGATTTTATTCGCTGGCGTGCCACTCGGACGCCTGACTCTCAATCAAACACGAATTGGTTGATGTGCAAATGCCATTGATTTTTGTTTGATTCACATCTCAGCCATGTTGTTGCCGGCACTTGTCCGATTTATGATCGTTATTAGTTCCCATAAAACTATAATAATTTAAATGCTTGCATGAAGTTATGAAAGCGAAATGGAAGCTCCGTTTTTGTGTGCAATATCTTAGCGAAAGTTGTAAATTTCGTGGGAAAGCATGACATGGCTTTTGTGTCAGCGAAAGTAGAAATGATATTGCAATTAAAAAATGCTTTAAAAAAATCAGAATTTACAACTGTTGGGTGCACAGCAATTTTGCACTGTGGTGCAATTTTGATTTGTTATGCGACCCTAGGCACCAATAATATGGCAATAAGGCCACTGAATATGCACCTGACTTCGCGTACAACATTTATTGCAAATCACAAAGCCGAAGTCAGACAGGGAAAATTTTAAGAAAGAAAAAAACTCAGTGTGTGTGCCCTAAGCGTGCATGAACTGAAAAGCAGTCAGTCATTCGTTTTCCGTCCACGTATGCGCCATATACCACCTTCACCGTGGCGTTAAGTCGATGGAAAAGTTTCGCTTCTAAGAAAGAAAAAGCTTTTGTCGATCACCCCACGACTAGGAATTTACTTATTCCGAAGGTGCTGGAAGCGATGTGTGGCAATAACAGGAAAATTAAGTGCAAAAGCAGCTACTACACTGGCTCCTATGCAGAGAAGCTGAATCAGAAAGTTTCGCAACAAACGAAGATCACCAACGGACCAATATATCCACGATTCTGACCTCACACTTCTGTGAGTGGGGGAAAGCAGATGTTGCAGAAGAGTGGCCAAATTGATTTACGGTGAATGGTGTTAAGCTAGTAAAGCTCTTAACGTACCTCAATAAGGCTATCAGCGATAGAGTACAACTCCACAAAAAGCTTTTCAGGCGTTCCGCGCTTTTCAGGCTTTCAGCAATAGCTGAATTGTGTAGCTGAAAGCTTCAAAAACGCTAAACGTCTGAAAAGCTTGTTGTGGAGTTGTGCTCTTAGTCCCTAAAATTCAATTCTGCGTCCAATCAAATACTAGATCATACTTAGTAACGGGGAAATTGGTACATTGATGGTAAGGTGTTTATTTTGGGTTAAAGTCCCAGACTGACGGTGCTACGCTTTGGCTTTCAATGTTAACTGCTCGTACAAATACTAAATATACTCTGAACTTGTGGCCAAACGTTGATATTGAAACGAACTATTAAACATTGGCTGCTTTTAGAATTCGTTACGGGCCTTATTGGGGAGAGTTTAAAAAAAGTTTTCAAAGAGTGTAACTATTTCAAAATATCCTGAAATTTTCGAATGTATTCAATGAAAAGTGTTTGTCAATTCTACTATACAAAACAAAAATGCCATTTGGGATTACCATGAAAGCTTTTCCATACCAAAACACTTTCTCCATGCATTTATGTAAACAAAATTTTGTTTATTAACTTTGTGGTAAATATGTCAAGGTTTCTGAGTATTATTTTTAAATAAAGTTACCTTTGTTTGGTTAGTTCAAAAGTGTTGACTACGGTGAGCTGAGCTCATATTACTTTTTCTGTCTTAAAGGTATTAGTAAATAGAATTAAAATACCATAGCACCATTTTTTGTTTATTTAGTTTGCCTCTAATTTCTTTTAAATAAACCTTAATAAATACATAGGTAAACATTTTCCGTTATCACTCGCAGGTGTTTATTTAAAATATATGGACACGCTGTTTGTGCTTAAAAAAGTTTGGTCATAAATATTTCAATTTCGATAATTTGTGATTTGGAATGCCCCGAAAAGCTAAAAATATATTAAAATATGCATAGCTCAAGTGCGATAAGATCTCGGACGGTTAAAAAAATACTTGGACTCTTGCTTCATACTGGGGCATTCAATCCCGGGATTCAGAATCTTTTCTTACAACGATTTAGACCGAAGACGACAAAACGTTTTTGTTTTTTGTGTCGTATAGAGCAAGAGTACACTTATTATTCAACCCATATAAAATGAGCCGTAAACCGATACAAACGGTGACAGGTAACAAGATCAACGGCAATAACATAAATTGACAATATTTCACATACTAGTGTGAAATAAAGTCAATTGACATTATTACCTTTTCAAAAGCGAAATAAAGTCAACAACAATTTGGAAATAAAGTAAGTGATGTTATTTCCTCATTCAAATGGATATAGCGTCAACAATGCTTAAAGTATGTCGATTCAAAGAAACAAATTTTGTTCTTGAATCGTACGCGAGATATGATTGTTGTTGCAATAAACGAATCCCCGTAAGTGTTGCTTCCACACATGAAAGAGGTTATTGCCAAATCCTCAGTGCTATCAATCAAGACAATCCTTAACCACCACTAATTGATTTTAATAAAAAAACTTAAAATATGAATATAATAAAAACACGATGCGAAAAACTAAACGAAAAAAGAGTTGGAAGACGAGAAATATTTGACGAAGAATGTAGAAATGATCTAGAACTCGCCGGCCGCCACGAAGCTACGCAAATTTAATGTTCAAGAGAGCAATAATGTCAACGGATTTTATTTCGCTTTTGAGAAGGTAATAATGTCAATTGGCTTTATTTCTCAAGAGTATGCGAAATAGTTGTAGTTGGCGTTATTTCCGTTGATTTTGCTGCCTGTCACCGACACAAATGGGATAGAAAAAAAATGTTTTCTTTTCGGTCGACTAAAAAAAATATTTTGTCGTCTTCGTTGGAGATACTTTCGAAAGGACTCCAGTAGAAATTCCAGTAAAATTCGGTTTCCCATTTTATTCGTTTTAACCCTTCAACTTCTCCAATTATTTATTCTGTTGATTCTTATTCTGAAGAAGCTGCATTTGATCTCATTCAACATAGCAGAAAAAATGTTTGAAGTAATAATTACACCGGCACACAAAAAAAAAACACATACACGTTTAACCAGACCCAATTACCGATAAGTATTTCGATCCGCTGAATCCGAATCTGAGGTCCCTCAAAATTTCGAGTGAATTGTGACCAAGATGTAGGTCAATTTGTAGGGGTTATATTTGTGAGCTGGCAAAAACCTGTTATTTGTGCCTTCTTTGTATTTGTAATCTGTGTCTTTTCTTCATTGTCTTTCCTTAACAATAATATAGTTTACAGACTAATGGGTACCTACATTGTAAAATTTTGGCAAGCATTTTTTTCGTTGTTTCGCAATTAAGAACATTATTTTATATCAATGTTCTAAACAAGTTATATCGTCGTTTAATTTTTGGCAAAAAATGTCAGTTACGCGGTTTCTATTTTAATACATATATTTTGTTTTTTATTTCAGCCACTTTTAGCATTTACGCATTAAATAAGTGCGGTGCTCATAGGCGTACATACATACATACATACAGTAAGTTGATATGTGTGCGCCCATACTTAATAAATATTTAGACACTTAAATTCACCTGCGGTAATTACCAAATAAACAAACTGCGATTGTGTATCTGTCAAATAAGCTTTAATAATATTGGTGCGCGACTAAATTTAACTGCATAAAGGCGTAGTAAAAATTGTGTATTTATATACTTACTCAACGGGTAACTGATTTAATATTATATGTATGTCACTAAAAATACTATACATACATACATACATATCAACAAGCAAGCAAGCAACAGCCAACGCTAGAAATTATGAAATACATAACTTATGGATACCCCGCGGCAAGTGCGCATTTCCGACAACGACTCCTCCATTAACTAACTATGTTTTTCTAATTGTTTTGTATTTGCATTGTACTCTGGCGCGCTTTTTCAATAGCAGCTAGTACAATCAGCCAGCAGACACTCGCTCGCTCAGACAATGCAATCCAGTAATCAGTAATGAATGAGGGCGCTGTTTACGATGGAATTACAATAATTCTACTACGTAGTTGTAAATAGCTGCTATGTATGTATGTATGTATGTATGTATGTATGTATGTATGTATGTATGTATGTATGTATGTAGATGATAGGGCATCGCCCCTCTCGGCCAAAACGATGTGCGATGGCTGCCTATGCCCTTGTCCGTGTAACTACATACATAAATACAACGTCGTTGAGCTCGTAAAAAAAATGGTAAACGAGTACTTACAATTTATTAAACACCTATGTAAGTATGTAAGTGTCTATATTTACATGTGAATGAATATGCGTGTGTACGTACGATTTTTTCTTGCTTACAGCGTTATCGGGCAGCCCAGGTTGGTTGGCTGGTGGAGCGGTCGGTGGAGATCACCGTTTGCGCGGGCGCTTCAATTTATGAGTCTGAGCACTCACCCACCGCATGCTCCGCACATCGGCACAACGTTTCCATTACATTTGCATTGGCGTCGTTATGAATGAAATGCCAACAATCAAAAAATACTCCGCGCACGTACTTTTATTTCTTTCGCTAAGCTTACGTGCTTACGTGCTTACGTGCTTGCGGTATTCAAATCAAATCTTGGTGGATCCATGACTTTTTAGCAAATGTTGTGGTGTACTAAAAATTTATTGTCTATGAATAATGCTATTGGCGCTATTAAATTTTCCTCAGAATAAGCGGCAGACTGTTTTATGCTGTCGTCTCGTAAAGACAGTCTGCCTTTTATGATAAGACAGGGAATCGAATGGGAGACGCTTTCCGCTTATTAGTGAAATAAATCTTTCCAAAATGTTTAATGATTTATGTCTTCATTAGACGATGGATGACCCTGCCACCTTCAAAATATTGGCGGTTACCCATTCGGACTTGGCTGCTTCCAAAAATGTTATTTTTCCACGCAGAGGTATATAGTGCCAAATACATGAAGCACAGCAAGAACAGTTCTTTCAAAAGATAATTTCGCATGAGATGGTTGTTGTTGATTTGGAGTGTTTTGTAAAATTTTTTTTATCGTTCGGATTTATTTGCCGAAGCCAAAGCATTCCAAAATACTGACTTTAGCAGTGAAGTTTTTTACAGTACAGATTTTTAGCCTTCCACAGATTTTTGAAATTTTTTCTACAGAATTTAAATGTGCTTCGAATTTTTCGTAAAAAAAAACCAGTAGCCTAAATGGCATTGTTAGGGAACCACATTCTGCATGGTCCGACCGGGTAAGCGACCCCTTGCCAACTAATAACACACACACACACAAATACCTATTTTAGCGACAAGCTTACGATGTACGCATGAGCTGAGAGTAGAGATCCATTACGAGACGATTGCACGTTTGATTACTTTGATTAATGAATTGATGCGCGTGCAGATATCAGCTAATTTTAGTACAGATTTGAAGTGATTTATATTTTAGCGTAGTGCTGTCAAAAGGCAAATTTGTTGTGTTGTTTCAACATTTTTTTTTACTATCTAAGTATTAGTTATGTATATCTGCTAATTCACTAATATCAACTTTTAAATTGGATCATCTGACTATTTCGTGATGAAAAGCCACGAGAATTTCAGTGTTAATTTAAAATGACAACTTTGGCAATATATTTTGGGAATGTTAAGACTTTAACTATTCGACAACGACAACGCCTTCATTGCTGATGCTATAATACCAATTTGCAACGCAAAGGAGGTCAAGATTGCCTTGGGAGCAGTCGTACTATTCAGTTATTTAGAAGGTTACCATTTCCTATGGCCTGGGTTCGAGTCCAGTTTACGACTAACATTGAAAACATAAAAAAAGAATAGCGGCCCATCGGCGGGTAATGGCAAATCTCCGAGTGTAATTCAGCAATGAGTCGGCCCCACCCCTTTTTGTTACAATATCAAGGCGGACGCCTCCAAACAAGGCGGAGGAGAAGCACGGCCAAACATTAACATATTGGCTAGACGCCAATCTATTATTACTATAAGTACTGAGACTTTACTAAAACTATCACAACAAGAAGAAGAGACTTTGTCCTATTTCCTAGTTGCTTAAAAAAATCGAAAGAGGTTCCAAATGCTCTATTGTGGACAGTTAGGTAAACCAGATTAGGTTAAGCCAGGCTAAACCTGAACATTTCCTAATCTGTCCATTGTCATATCACTAAAAAGTGTTTCAAGTACAGCAAAAAACACAAAAATAAAACAAATACTTGCTGGACAAAGTGTTGTGTGCTCATTATGAAGATCTTGAGGCAGCTGATAGCCGCAGCAGAGGATTCCTAAAACCGCCAGAAATCAGGGCAGTTAAAAAGTAAATGGTGGATGGATGAAAGTAATGGATGGGTGGATGATTTTGAAGAATTTCTATTTGTTTTTCCCGATCTCAAACGTTTTCGATAATAGGCTAGACTTAATAATAATATAAATGAACCAAGTTTGGTAGAAATCGATAAAGTGCGTAGAGTAGTTACTGATTTATCGCAGTTTTCGGCTTTCTGTAAATTACCGTTATATGGGAGGTGGGCGTGGTTATTGCCTGATTTCAAAAATTTCTTAGTTGGGCGCTAAGAAATGTTCGCTTCAATTTTGGTAAGAGTTGGTGAAGCGGCTACAGAGGTATAGCATTTAATCTTAAGTGGGCGCGGTCACGCCCATTTTCCAAAAATTCCATACCTTTATTATTCTGTGCCAAAATTCTACTT
>NW_023458566.1:18723535-18729323 GCF_013731165.1 Rhagoletis pomonella | reverse complement strand
ATGTCCAACTATCGAATGTGAAAATCGGCACTTTTCAAAATTTTGATTTGCCACTAATAATTTTATTTCGTATAGCAGCATTGCTTAAGTTATTGTTTTTGACAACTTATTTGTTGGTTAATGACTGCAAATAGTTTTATAGAAAATTAGAGACGAGAAATAATACTTTCATAAAAATTTAAGTACATACATAGATTTAAAAAGCTGCATGAATACAAAAGTTTTATGAAAATGTCACATTAAACAACTGTCTAAATCTACGTTATTTTTTATAAATAAGGCCGTAAACATTTCCTTACATCGTCGATTTCCATATTCTATTTTTACTCTTTCAATTTCACTGACCAGCGCTGCAAACGATATCAACTAGTAGGCTAGAAACCAGAATTGAAATTTAATACGCAAGTACTTACCGTACTACAAGTATGCAGAGAGTAGATTTGCTACTCCCTTTTGGCAGCAGCAAATATCTCTCGTACGCGATGAGGGAAAGTAGAGTACGTACTTTGGTGGAGTAATAGCAAGTACGTCAAGTATTTACTTTCTCAACGCCAAGTAGTGTATGTATGCGGAAAAAAAGTGACAATGTGTTGGGAGTAGAGTACAATGCAAGGAGTACTTATTGAATGAAATGCGGCAAATACAATTGCGCTGGACTCTAATATCTACCTTCCCTGTACACTTATGCACATACATATATACATATGTGGGTATTGCTTATGCAATTCACTTGTGATGCGACATGAACACGCGGCCGCATCGTCGGTGGCCGTCAAAAAAATAGCCACGTATGTAAATACATACATACATATGTACATACAGCCCGCGACAAAACGATAGCACCACAACAGTTTGTAATGTTCCTTATACATATTTATATATATGAAAGTATAGCTCTTTCAGCTGCACTCAGAGTCGTTTAATGATTACTTAAGGTGTCCCTCAGTAGCGATTTGAAAAAATTCCCTCTCAGAGTCGGTTAATGATTCGTTAACGGCATTTAATGAACATTAAAGTTAAGTAAACAAAAACCTTTACTTAACTTTTTAACGAATGATTTTGAAATTTTTTGTTTGTTTTCAATAAATTTCAATTTCGATAAAGTTGCTGTAACAATGGCAATGGCCCAGTGAGCGAATTTTTTTATAAATTTTTTTTTTTTAGTTTTATTGCTTAAAAAATTCCTATTTTTTATTTTATTTAACGTTTGGAAACTTTTTTGATTCATCTTTTTTCTTTTACTTTCGGTTTCTCAAATTTATAGTTTTTCCTGTTTTAAAAAAATATTTTTTTCATCTCGTTTGGTTTTTAGAAAACTTATTGCTAACCGATAAATATAATAACGCTATTAGCACATCTTTCAATTAGTCAGTCGAAATACAGAAAAGGGCTTTCAATATAGTTGCCGAAATATAAATACGTTTGTCTCTCGAAAGACTGAGGCGAGTTGAAAGACAGAATTTGCCTGTTATTGGTCTTGTTTGTCTTTTAGCGAACAGTTTCTAAAAATTTAATTAAACTGAAAAAAAATTTGTTTGGTTTTTATAGCAATAAAGTCTATAAATCAAAAGCAAATTAGATCAAAAATGCAAAAAAAAATCAATAAAGATAGCTTATAAAAATTAAACCAGAAAAAAATAAATAAATAAAAAATGGAAAACTAAAATCTTCCTGCCCTAGGACTCGAACTCGGATCTCTCGAATGGCATGCCAGTGCTCTGCTCACTCAGCCATTGCGTCTGTGAGCCAGTGCGTACAAAATGATATAAATACTTATTTTTATATTTTATTTCAAACTGAACGAAAAACGTGAGTGATGCCACAAAAATGAAGGGCCGTAACTGGGGCCATACTTAAATTTTTTATTTCATAATTTTTAACTCTGAGAGGAAACATTAATTAACAGATTTAACGATCATTAGTTAAGTGCCCATTAGAGCTAATTTAAGGAACGTTTCTGAGTGCGGCTGTTTATCTAGCAAATGCCATATAAACCCAAATTTCAGACTTTGTAGAAAAATTATAAAAACTGCACAACAAACTTTTCATCCAAATTCGAAGCACTTTATTTTTAATTTTTAGAATCACTTTTGGTACTCAGTTTTATAGCTTATTAAATTCTAGTGTGATAAAGTGAAAGTTTAAAGTTGCTAAAAAATCGTGTTGATTTTTGATAGTTTTTTTTTCTTACGGTATCACGCTTTTTCTTCCATACAAAGTAATTTTGTATATCGAAAAATGTGCTTAACATAGTTAGAAAAAAAATTTCAAAAATCAATGCGATTTTTCAGCAGCTTCAAGCTTCATTATACTAGAGTCTAATAAGCTATAAAACTGCATAAAAAACAGGTATGAAAAGTTTGTGGAATTTTTATAATTTTTGTATAATGTGTTAAATTCGAACTTATATGGTTTTTGATAGACAAGAAGCTGAACTTTAATAAAAAATAAATGAACCAAAAGAAAAATACAAAGTCGAAAACGGTAAAAATGTTGATGTGCTATCTTTTGTCGCGGCCTGTATGTATACGCATATGTATGATGCAACAACTATTGAAATTGTGTTTAGATAATTGCGATAAGTGAATTGCGAAAAATTTCTATGGACCTAGCGCACACAAGCGATTCTTATTGAAGTCACAGATTGCCGCTTTAAAGCATACGTGGAATCACGCAATTTCGCCCCAAAGCCATTCATTCAGCAAGCTTTCAATGTCATTGGCGCGCGCCACTCTGCCGCAAACGAGCGTGCGGTGCGATAACAGCCGCTGACGATCGCCGATAATAGAGTGCATAGGCGCCCAGCCATGCGCCGAATAAATGACAGTCAAGTGGTGCGTATCTGATGGCGAATCGAAAAACAATTATCTTAACTGTAAATTTGCTGGCTTTGAATTTCCACATGAAGAGTATCGCGCAGAGATATGAATATGAATTCACCTGCTTCAAACTGCACGGCGCATTCCAGACGTCAGCATAGAAAGATGCTTCCTCATGGCACTTTTTTGTTTTTAGTGCCCTTCTGAATATTGCGAGGGAGATTTTAATAATACCGGGTAGCATATAGCGATAGTTAAAATCCCGACAGAGGCGCAACTATAGGGCGGCATTGCTGGCAAAATGCCACGGGCATAATTCTTAAATGGCATGTAATCAATGTACTATTCTTACAGTTTCGAGCATTTTCATTGATCCTAACTAGAAAATTATGTTAACCTCAAGAGGAAAGAACTCAGTTTCCTAGGTGTAGTTCCTATGGGAAAACGAAATGCTCGACGCGGGATCACTTAGAATGGTCCTAGAGAGGGCAGATTCGTGGAGGATGATTACTATACCAAATGCTAAAATTTGAGTCTTCTGTCGGTCGCATTGCGGGATTTTTTTTTTTTTTTTTGACGTGGTTTACTGTACCTGTACATAAAATTTTGGTTTTTGGAAATTTCCAAAGAACGTCATTGCACTGTCTGCTATCGCTGACAAAATACAGTATGAGATTTATCTTTATGAAAGATTTAACGGATTACATATTTTAAGACATTTTTTTTTTTTATTTTTTACTTAAGAAAATAAAATGATAAACTAAAAATTAAAACGTAAATACGGAATGTTTGAATTGTGAAACTTCAGAGGTTGGCGTGCGATATGAACCGATAAGCAAATGAGCGTAAAATATTGTGTGATCTTAAAGTGGCAGTGTGTAATTGTTTGTTTAAGTAAATAGTCCTACATACGTATTTATGAATGTACATATATACAACAGTCATTGTATTTAGAGTTGACTAGATTCACGCAACGATAAGTCTTATTACGCAATACCTGCAGAATATTTTAATGATCGAGATAAGAGCACTCAGTTTTTAGTAAAAACTAATTTATTAAAGTTCAAATCTCGAAATTAGTGATTACAAACAAGCAGCACAACATACAAATAATGGGTCTTGGTTATTTGTTTCTCTGAAGCATAATAATCCACTTCAGTTTGTTTTGCTTACAGACATATATGTAAATGTAAACACTTTAAACAGCGATTTTTTTTTTATATAAAAATGGGAGAATTTGAATTGCATGCATTTGTCCCTTTTTTGGTTGACTATTTCTCGGATTATTTCAAGTGGCAGCGACGTCGGACATTGGCATTTTCTATTTTGATTTTTGCTTGCTTGCCGTTTTCAAGTTGTTTTGACGCGTCTAATGTTACCTAATTTTCCGATAAGCGGCGCGAAAACTTTTGCCTACCTTGCATGGCTGGCTACCTGTTCCCATTGTTTGCACGCGCATGCATTCGTTGGTGCAAATTACATTCAAACCTCTGACTGCACTCCATTTTCCGACATACATACATTAATACCTATGTATGTACATATTTACGCTCCTACGAAAAGTTTTTACTTGTTAGTCGACTGTTGATTTTGCCATCTCTCCACTTGTTTGTTTGTTTTTGTATTTTGATGATAATTAGCTGACGACTCCGTTGCACGTAAATATGCATACCTACTTACTTATATACATACACTTGTGGTCAGCTGATTAAGTCAAGTGACAGTTGGACTAGTTTTGGCTATTTTTTTTTTTGTTTACATTTTTTTTTTATAAAAGTGTAGCACTTTATCTAACCAGCGCCACATAAATCCACATTTCAAACATTGTACAATAATTATGAAAATTCAACAAACTTTAACATTTGCAACAAATAATTTTAAACTTTTTTTTCAGAACTTTTAGAAATATTTGGGCATGCGGTTTTGTAGCTCATCAAATTTTAGTTAAAAACCAAAATTCAAGACGTTAATTTTTTATAATATTTTTGGCTGTTGTGCATTTTCTTCCATATAAAATATGCTCGACAATTTCGTTTGTACGGTAGGAAATGCCTAGCACTATCAGCAACCGAAAAATACAAATATTAAAAATCAACTCGATTTTCTACTAAAACTTAATGAGTGCCAAAACTGCACACCCAAAATTTTTCTAAAAATTCTGAATAAAAAGTTAAAATTTTTTGGGTGCAAATGTTAAAATTTGTTGAATTTTCAAAATTTTTGTACGATGTTTGAAATGTGGATTTATGCGGCGCTGGTTAGTTGAAGTGCTAGACTTCTATAAAAAAAATATGAACATTAAATAAACAAAAGAAAAACATAGCCAAAACGAGTCAAAATGTCACTTGACTTAATCAGCCGACCACAAGTGTATGCACATAAGCTCCTACGTATGTAGCTTGAAATAACGAAAACAAATAAGCAGATAATAGAGTGAAAACCAAATACATAATTTCTATTTCACAATGTCTCGAAATACACTGCCATACATACAGACAGTACAACAAAAAATATGGACCCTCCACCCCTTCAGCCCATTTACAATTTTCTGCTCTCCCATCATTTCGTTTGGGTTTGTGCTAAAAATAACCAGGTACTCGTACATACAGATTCAGTGAATACATCTGTAAATAAATAAAAATATCTCTTATCATTGCTGGCAGTTTAATATCTCCGCTGGATTTCGAATGTTTTTGAATCTATTTTTATACCCGAGCGCACTTATGCACAAGGGTATTATAACTTTGTTCACATAACGGTTGTTTGCAACAGCCAAAACGAATCGAGACAGATATAGACAAATATATACATAAATGCGCAGAATGAAAAGAGAAGTCGCTTAAGCCATGTCTGTCCGTCTTTTATAGGTATGTATGTAGGTTGCCCTTTACCCAAGGTCGGTTTGTTGAAAATTATTGTGTGAAGTAGAATTTTGGCACAGAATAATAAAGGTATGGAATTTTTGGAAA
>NW_023458566.1:18713919-18723435 GCF_013731165.1 Rhagoletis pomonella | reverse complement strand
TTTCCAAAAATTCCATACCTTTATTATTCTGTGCCAAAATTCTACTTGACACACTAATTTTCAACAAACCTACCTTGGGTAAAGGGCAACCTACATACATACCTATAAAAGACGGACAGACTTGGCTTAAGCGACTTCTCTTTTCATTCTGCGCATTTATGTATACATTTGTCTATATCTATCTGGATTCGTTTTGGCTGTTGCAAACAACCGTTATGTGAACAAAGTTATAATACCCTTGTGCACAAGTGCGCTCGGGTATAAAAATAGATTCAAATACATTCGAAATCCAGAGGAGATATTAAACAGCCAGCAATGATAAGATACTTTTATTTACAGATATATTCACTGAATCTGTATGTACGAGTACCTGGTTATTTTTAGCACAAACCCAAACGAAATGGATGGGAGAGCAGAATTGTAAATGGGCTGAAGGGGTGGAGGGTCCATATTTTTTGTTGTACTGTCTGTATGTATGGCAGTGTATTTCGAGACATTGTGAAATAGAAATTATGTATTTGGTTTTCACTCTATTATCTGCTTATTTGTTTTCGTTATTTCAAGCTACATACGTAGGAGCTTATGTGCATACACTTGTGGTCGGCTGATTAAGTCAAGTGACATTTGGACTAGTTTTGGCTACTTTTCTTTTGTTTATTTAATGTTAAAATATTTTTTTTTTATAAAAGTCTAGCACTTCAACTAACCAGCGCCACATAAACACACATTTCAAACATCGTACAACAATTTTGAAAATTCAACAAATTTTAACATTTGCACCCAAAAAATTTGAACTTTTTATTCAGAATGTTTAAAAAATTTTTAGGTATGCAGTTTTGTAGCTCATTAAGTTTTAGTAGGAAATCGAGTTGATTTTTAATATTTTTTTTCTGATGGTGCTAGGCATTTTCTACCGTACAAACGAAATTGTCGAGCATATTTTATATGGAAGAAAATGCACAACAGCCAAAAATATTACCAAAAATCAACGTCTTGAATTTTGGTTTTTAACTAAAATTTGATGAGCTACAAAACTGCATGCCCAAATTTTTCTAAAAACTCTGAAAAAAAAGTTTAAAATTATTTGGTGCAAATGTTAAAGTTTGTTGAATTTTCATAATTATTGTACAATTTTTGAAATGTGGATTTATGTGGCGCTGGTTAGATAAAGTGCTACACTTTTAACTATAAAAAAAAAATGTAAACAAAAAAAAAAATAGCCAAAACTAGTCAAAATATCACTTGACTTAATCAGCTGACCACAAGTGTATGTATGTATGTAAGTAGGTATGCATATTTACGAGCAACGGAGTCGTCAGCTAATTATCATCAAAATACAAAAACAAACAAACAAGTGGAGAGATGGCAAAATCAAGAGTCGACTAACAAGTAAAAACTTTTCGTAGGAGTGAAAATATGTACATACATAGGTATGTATGTATGTCGGAAAATGGAGTGCAGTCAGACGTTTGAATGTAATTTGCACCGACGAATGCATGCGGGTGCAAACAATGGGAACAGGTAGCCAGCCATGCAAGGTAGGCAAAAGTTTTCGCGCCGCTTATCGGAAAAATAAGTAACATTAGACGCGTCAAAACAACTTGAACGGCAAGCAAGCAAAAATCAAAATAGAAAATGCCAATGTCCGACGTCGCCGCCACTTGAATTAATCCGAGAAATAGCCAACCAAAAAAGGGACAAATGCATGCAATTCAAATTCTCGCATTTTTATATAAAAAAAATCGCTGTTTAAAGTGTTTACATTTACATATATGTAAGCAAAACAAACTGAAGTGGATTATTAGATATGCTTCAGAGAAACAAATAACCAAGACCCATTATTTGTATGCTTTTGCTTGTTTGTAATCACTAATTTCAAAATTTGAACTTTAATAAATTAGTTTTTACTAAAAACTGAGTGCCCTTATCTCGATCACTAAAATATTCTGCAGGTATTGCGTAATAAGACTTATCGTTGCGTGAATCTAGTCAACTCTAAATACAATGACTGTTGTATATACATACATACAAATACGTATGTAGGACTATTTACTTAAACAAACAATTACACACTGCCACTTTAAGATCACACAATATTTGACGCTCATTTGCTTATCGGTTCATATCGCACGCCAACCTCTGAAGTTTCACAATTCAAACATTCCGTATTTACGTTTTAATTTTTAGTTTATCATTTTATTTTCTTAAGTAAAAAATAAAAAAAAAAAAAATGTCTTAAAATGTGTAATCCGTTAAATCTTTCATAAAGATAAATCTCATACTGTATTTTGACAGCGATATCAGACAGTGCAATGACGTTCTTTGGAAATTTCCAAAAACCAAAATTTCGTGTACAGGTACAGTAAACCACGTCAAAAAAAAACAAAAAAAAAAAAAAAATCCCGCAATGCGACAGACAGAAGACTCGTAATGATCCTCCACGAATCTGCCCTCTCTGGGACGATTCTAAGTACTCCCGCGTCGAGCATTTCGTTTTCCCATAGGAACTACACGTAAGAAACTGAGTTCTTTCCTTTTGAGGTCAATATAATTTTCTAGTTAGGATCAATGAAAATGCTCGAAACTGTAAGAATAGTACATTGATTACATGCCATTTAAGAATTATGCAGGCTCAAACCTTCGACGGCAAAATAATAAACGAACAAACAAATATCGCATCGGATATTATATTTGAACCCTTAAAATTTATTTACGAAAAAAAAAGAAAAAAAAAAAACAAAAAGTACCACCAGCGAAAAAATCACCGAATTTTACCTACCTACAGGCAAAAACCGTGCAGCAATATCATAACGGATGTTAATATCGAGACGCCGAAGATGAACCTATTGCCTGCTTCTAAAAAAATGACACCGTGCCATATCTAATAATGAATCATCGACGAAAACCACATTACCTAAGATAAACGAACATAAATTAAGGACAAAACTTGAACCAGACAGAACGAAAAATGACACGCCGAAACCGGTTTGTCTGCAAACCAAGCTTGACATGGGATGACGGAAACTCGTTCCAAAATAAATCAATTATATTTCAGTCGACCGGGCACAACGAAGAATTCCTGAAGATTACCTCAGATTGAGGTCGAAATATCGACATTAAAAATTATTGACCTTAAAACCTGTGTTTTATGTTTTCTCTGGGCCTCGAGCTTATCAAATAAAAATTATATCAATTATATTTTAGTTAAATACGTATTTATAATGAAATAACAAATTAATTTTGATAATATATTTATTTATAAAATTATTTTTTCCGAGCCGTAGCATTTTTCCAGCAATTCCACCCTATAGTTGCGCCTCTGTCGCACTTTAACTAACGCTATCGGGTAGCATACCCGGTATTATTAAAATCTCCCTCGCAATATTCAGAAGGGCACCAAATACAAAAAAGGGCCATGAGGAAGCATCTTTCTATGCTGACATCTGAAATGCGCCGTGCAGTTTGAAGCAGGTGAATTCATTTCATATCTCTGCGAGATACTCTTCATTTGAAAATTCAAAGCCAGCAAATTTACAGTTAAGATAATTGTTTTTCGATTCTCCATCAGATACGCACCACTTGACTGTCATTTATTCGGCGCATGGCTGGGCGCCTATGCACTCTATTATCGGCGATCGTCAGCGGCGGCTGTTATCGCACCGCACGCTCGTTTGCGGCAGAGTGGCGCGCGCCAATGACATTGAAAGCTTGCTGAATGAATGGCTTTGGGGCGAAATTGCGTGATTCCACGTACATATGCTTTAAAGCGGCAATCTGTGACTTCAATAAGAATCGCTTGTGTGCGCTAGGTCCATAGAAATTTTTCGCAATTCACTTATCGCAATTATCTAAACACGATTTCAATAGTTGTTGCATCATACATATGGACATATGTACATACAGCCCGCGACAAAAGATAGCACATCAACATTTTTAACGGTTTTTTTCTTTTGCTTTTTTTAAGGTTCATTGATTTTTTTATTAAAGTTCAGCTTCTTATCTATCAAAAACCATATAAATTCAAATTTCAAACTTTATATAAAAATTATAAAAATTCCACAAATTTGCATCCCAGTTTTATAGCTTATTAAACTCTGGCATAATAAAGCTTGAAGTTGCTGAAAAATCGCATTGATTTTTGAAATTTTTATTCCTGACTATGTTAAGCACATTTTTCGATATAAAAAATTACTTTGTATGGAAGAAAATGCGTGATACCGTCAGCAAAAAAATTATCAAAAATCAACACTATTTTTTAGCAATTTTAAACTTTCACTTTATCACACTAGAATTTAATAAGCTATAAAACTGAGTACCAAAAGTGATTCTAAAAATTAAATTTAAAGTGCTTTGAATTTGGATGAAAAGTTTGTTGTGCAGTTTTTATAATTTTTATACAAATTCTGAAATTTGGGGTTGTAAGGCATTTGTTACATAAAGAGCTATACTTTTATATAAATATGTATAAGGAACATTACAAACTGTTGTGGTGCTATCGTTTTGTCGCGGACTGTATGTACATATGTATGTATTTACATACGTGGCTATTTTTTTTACGGCCACCAACGATGAGGCCGCGTGTTCATGTCGCATCACAAGTGAATTGCATAAGCAATACCCACATATGTATATATATACATAAGTGTACAGGGAAGGTAGATATGTATGTAGGTACATGTATGCATATGTACGTACAAACACAGGCATGCATATCTGGCGCCTTCCAGTTTCTTTCTTTTTTTTTAATCAAAATCAATGAATTTAAGTAACTAATTCATTCACTTGCGCTAATTCGCTTTGTGACTATTCAGTGTGAGGTGCGTCGCATACATGCATATGTACATATGTACATGTGTAATAGTCCCGCCGCCAGTCAGCCGACATCCCGCCATTTCTGGGTTCAGTGACTGCAAGTCAGACTTTGGCATCCGAAGCTCAGCAATGCGACGCATAAACTAAAATACATAAATATTTACATACAACGTTTCAAGCGCGCAGACTTTGGAACGCAGAATATGAAATTCGAAAATGTCGCACATTGCAATCGAGGCGGAATATTGCGCCGTGAGCTGAGATGTTTCTTTTCAAATCAGTTGCATTGAAGGCGATTGCAAAAAAGATTATATGTATATAGTCCATTACTGTAATTATGTTATATAACTGATGATTATAAAATATAATGCTTAGCCCTAAAACCATTAAGTTCAATAGAAGATTAGTTGTGTCTATTTTTTTTCGGCCGGTTGGCGTTTCTGTAAAATTTTGTTTCACCTAATGCAAACACCGCTAAAAATGGGCTGAGACTTATGTATGTAAATGAATCTATGAGCTTTTAAGAGTATGACTCTTTTTGAGGGGCGTCTGACTCCAAATATGGAATGGAGTCGAATTCGTTCCTCAAAGTTATGAGCCCAAATAATCTGCTGTGTCTCTATTAAGAAAGTTCCTCTTGAATGGGCGTATTTTTTCCAAAGTCCCGCTCTTCTATTAAATAATTTGGATTCGCCGGTAGACTAAGCGCAAATCTTTGGTAAATGTACCGCCGGCAATGAACACTTAGGGCAGTTGAGCCCACTGCGATGCCACTTAAGCTAGTTCTTATACCGTTCCTTTAGTTTACCATGCTATGGAGCCCTTTCGTATTCTTAACGAAACGTTGATGATTTTGAATGTCCACGCAGTCGTGATTAGCCAAACATTGTTTGACTTTTGCCAGGACGGCGCAGCTTCCAGAGAGAGTGCTCGACATTCTTCACCTCTTCACTGGTTTTGAAGCAACCACAGAAATCTTTTCAGTCATAACTCTTTTGAGCTTTGAGTTAACATACTTAACTCTATGCAGAATGATCTTATATGTGTACTAATCTAAAGCCATAGAAAGTGAGGTGTCGGCCAAGAGCTGTGTAAATTCAGTGAACTATGCGTGGTTTCCGATCCCAACTTTTCGCCACCGCCTGTAGGTATAGAAGGTTGTTATAGATTCCTTCAGACTTCAGTCCAGCTTCCTGTTGAGACCGCGGTATTCAATCTCGGTGGAGAGTAGAAGTAGGCTGAATATCTTATAATTTCGGGTTTGGTGGAACTAACTTCAATTTCACTCTTTCTAGACCAGCTATTCACGATGCAGATAGTATGAAGGGTAAGCGAGTTCTCTTGCCAAAATAATAATGAATCATAAGCATTCAGAATAGAATCGCTATATCAATTTCATACCTCTATTCTCCGAACATTTCCTGCAGGTCCCTCATCGAGCGCCTCTCGTACGATTGCTAATCTCCAATCATTCCCGCCAATCTCGCATTACGCAGCAATTTGTCGCTTATCAATCAGCGATTTGTTCTAAACACAGTGGCGATCACTTTTTTTTAACAATTTCTAGTCATTTGTGTGCGTATTCTGCCAATCAAAGCAACTTTATTTAGTAAGCGATCTTGCAAAATATTTACTCAAATATAGTTGTTTTATATTTGTTTTTTTTTTGTTCGTTTTGATTTCACACTTTTTGCAATTCGGAATTTTTCCCCCAGTCATAGGCGCCACAATGTACGCTATTGCTATTGTTGTTGTTGTTTTTTGTTGATAACAATATCTATTTAAAATGAGTAGGTACTGTACTTCAGCAGTGATTAGCGTAGCGTTTGTTCGTCATTGCCGCTTCAGCAGCTTTTCGGTGTCGAATGAGTGAGCGGTCCGTGTTTGCCTGCCCTCCGTTCTAATACATCCACCTCCACGCTCCTATTGTCGCCGCACTTCGCCAAATTGATAAGCGCGACGCCATCAAAAGTGGGCGGTGGCGGCGATTAGCGGCAAAAAGCGGTGCCATTCTCACGTGAGGCGTCACATATAACTACACACACACACATATATAGGTACATATGCATGTAGTAGTAGTAGAGCGCGTCAGCAATTATGGCGATGATAATGAAAGATTTTTCAATGTAAAAAAAAAATGGTTGTTTGTTTGCAAATTCTATATAAATTACTACTTATACATCAGAGTTCTACGAAATTTCACCAAATTGGGTTTTTCAATTGCGGCTTTTGTTTTTGTGTGCAGTCACACTTGTTGAGTTATTTTTGTACAATAAGTTGAATTAATTGTTAAGCAAACATATGTACATACATCATTTTCAACGGCGCGATCGCCGCTGGCGCTGGCAAAGGCAAAACTCTGAGTGCATTTCTGCAGACGCAGACCAAAATTTGGAGAAGCTCGGCCAAACACTTAACAGAAGTGTATTAGCGCCAAATATTTACTTATTTTTATCATTCGGTCAAATTACCAATTTTTGCATAGTTGGAATATGAAAATACAAATATCTCTTAAACCTTTCGGTACGTCCTTTTAGATTCGGGCTTTAATAATCGAATGTTTTTATTAAATGATCCCTAATACATAGGTAATATAATAACATTCATATTTTTTTTTTTCCAAAAATGCGATTCTAAAGTGTTTTATGGAATGATGCCATATTGTACAAATAACTGGTGTAAAAAATATGCAAAGATTTTTTAATATGGTATTTTATTTTATTCAAATCAAATTAAATAACACCACAAAAATTTTATAAAATGAGTTGGAACATGCATAGATTTAATAATTCATTTAAAAAATTTACCAGTTGCAATTTGCCAGTACAAATATATCGTTATTTGCTGGTACGGATTTCTAAGCAGAATAAAATCGTTATTTTAGTAAAGTTTTAAAATTGAAATTTTTCATCGACTAAGGATAAAAATAACAATTCCTTATTAAAATATAGTTTATAAAACTTCCCATTACAGCGTTGCATACAAAAATATAATTTCAGATAAGCTCAATTAAATCTGTGAGTATACCAAAATAGCGAAAGGGTTAACTATTTCGCCGATTTCTTATGATCTCACAACGCTTTTTTTTATCTACATACACATTTTTGACGTTTTGTTAATTGAATTATGTATCGCTACCTTAATATAACAAGTAATTTTTAAGCAAAAAACAAAATCGACTTCAATTCTCATATAAAAATGTAGGATTATCGTTAATTTCCGCACGATCCAATTATCGGATCTAAACAAAATTAGAATGGGACCACCCCTGAGCTACCACCTTTCCGATGAAAAAATTAAAAAATTATCGAAATTGGTTAACGTGGTCCAAAGTTGTGTGGTAACATACATAAAAAAAAATTATATAAAATAAAATAAAAAATATTCCGACGAACTGATAACCTCCTCCTTTTTGAAAATACTCCAAAGTTCTAGAGAAAAATCACAAGAATTATATTTCATTATTGCTGTTGCTTGAAAAAGTACTTTGCTTATGCTGTAAAAGTCTAGTAAGTCTAACTTACGTTAGAAATCGCCGATAATTACTCAACATTTCGCTGATGGTCACTCTGCCGCATATATGTATAAGTCACATCAAAAAATTTGTGAACAAAAATATATTGCGTTGGCCAATGTAGTAGGTTACGTTTTATTTAAATTAAGTCTAAGCTAACTGAGCCTTAAGTTTTCTTTAAGGAATAAATATATGCGAGCAATTTTTCTTGAAAGCTGCAATCTGATTTAAGACATTTTGATAGAAGAAAATTGAAGGCGTGCAATAATGTTAATGGAATTAATCAATTAGTCATTGACATTAATAGGTACACAATTGAAAAGTGAATTAATGCCAATGACATTAATACACAGGTCAAAAGTGAAATAATGTCAGAAGAATTGCGGAAATTAATAGACAATTTAAAATCGAATTAATGTCAGAAATCTTAAAAATCATGCAAGCTTACGGTCAATGATGTGTAATAAGGTCAGCGGAAATAACGTCCATGGACACTATTTCTTATCGTCCAAAGACAATATAAGTATTACCTTTCTTTCATTGCCATTTTTTCATTGCCAATGTTCTCTAAATAGTGGGGCCAAAAAGGTTGCAACATAATAAAGCAACATATGCCATATCGAAGGCCATTATTTATGGCGGCTCAAGAGTGTCTGCTCCCAATGTTGGATAACCTATCGCCTTACCAGTTGTTGATGATCGGAGCGCGCTAAAATATGAAAGTTTTTGTAAACATTACGCTTTGCTTTCGCGTAAAAAAAAAATCAACGGTAATTTTTAGCCACTTGACACTTGCACACGATTAGACTAAACACGTATGCGCTATAAAACTGTGTACACAAAAAAAATTCCAACACTTCTGAGAAAAAAGTTTGAAATTTGGATGCAAATTTTTTGCGTTTTTTGTAGTCTTTTAAAAACTTTTAAACTTGAGTTTATATGAGTTTGATTAGAGAATGAACTGTATTTTAATGGAAAATTCCTAAAAATAAATAAATAATGAATGAATGCCAAACAATGTCACTTTCAAATGGGGGTGCTATTTTATTGGCCAATACTGTATATGTACATACATATACCTAGAAATTGATGAAATTCTAAGCTTCGGAAATGCTTTCCTCCATATACATATTTAGATACATGCCATGTGAGTATACAACGGCCACATGATTTCACACTAAATTTATGCT
>NW_023458566.1:18701303-18713819 GCF_013731165.1 Rhagoletis pomonella | reverse complement strand
ATCAAAATTTTGAAAAGTGCCGATTTTCACATTCGATAGTTGGACATGGTAGCGACGAGATATATACGAGCATTTTTTTCTTAAGAGCTGCATACTGATTTAAGAAATTTTTTATAGAAGAAAATTTATTTTCCATTTATTGTGCGTAATTTTATATGAATTTTTAGTTTTTCTTGAGAGCCTTTACAAATAAAAAAAAATTTCGGAATATGTACATACATACGCAGCCATATAACTTGATTTCAAGAGAAACGAATTTTCATTTGGCACGTTCAGAAGGCGAAACAGCTCAGTAACTGGTGCAATTGCACGTTCTGAACGCGTTGTTGCGTACTTCTGATCAACTGAATAGTTGCGTGTTAGTTGATCCTAATATTTTTCTGATCATTTGAGACAACATGTTGGTGTGTACCTTTGAGAGTTGAATTTGACAGCTAATGTATGAAGTCGTTCAAAAGACGCATAACGATCACTTATTTTTGTTTAGCAACGGTTGCGCTCAACTGCTGCGCCTTCTGAACCTACCTATTGATAACTTTTTTTTTTTTGATAACACTGCGACAGCTCAAATTGGTATTGAGTAAACCCAAATGCAAGATAGAGTTTTTGAATTTCATTGAGTTTTATGAATGGCGAAAGAAAAACTTCATCCGATTTTTTTTAAATCGAAACTACATTTTAACATATGTACATACATATGTCCATGCATACATAAATATATTTAATATGAACCCATGGTTTCAATTCTACGCATATCGTCAGGGTTTTCCTCACAACTTGGTTTTGCTGCAGTGAAGCGACAGAACAAGTGACGAGAAAAAATATATGCGGACACTTACATATATATGTATCTATGCACATACGTATCTATGCACATACGTATCTATGCACATATGTATGTATCTATGCACATACATACATATGTACTTAGGTATGTATATCAGCATTTTAGTTGAAAGTACGTTTTGCTCGTCGCTCTCTTCATCGCTCCACTACATTCCTGTCCTTAGTTTTTTTCAGATACCACAAATGCGCGATCCAAAAAATTCTTCTATCCTTCTTGCCACAAATGTATGTTTTCTTCGAAAATACTCAAGTACTACCAGTAGAGTACTCTACTGTCAAATACCTTTTACTCGCAGTAGTTGCGGAAGGCAAAGTAAATACTCTACGCGTGTTGCTATTGATCGGTATTTTACGTACGCTTGCTGAAACTGGTTTATGCTTACTCTCAATTGACCCGAACGATGAAAGTAGGGGATGGAAAGTATTTGCGCGGCGATCGGATGTCTTGTTGGGCCGTTTAAATGGAATTGCGCAGGAGTCTAGTAGATATGTATGTAGGTACATGTATGCATATGTACGTACAAACACACGCATGCATATCTGGCGCCTTCCAGTTTCTTTCTTTTTATACCCGAGCGCACTTGTGCACAAGGGTATTATAACTTTGTTCACATAACGGTTGTTTGTAACAGGCAAAACGAATCGAGATAGATATAGACAAATGTATACATAAATGATCAGAATGAAAAGAGAAATCGATTAAGCGGTGACTGTCTGTCCGTCCGTCCGTCCGTCCGTCCGTCCGTCTGTGCACACGATAACTCGAGTAAAAATTGAGATATCTTAACGAAACTTGGTACGTGAACTTCTTTTGGGCGTGGGACGGATGGTATTGAAAATGGGCGAAATCGGACAGTAACCACGCCCACTTCCCATATAACGGTAATTTCCAGAAATACGAAAACTGCGATATTTTAGTAACTACTGAAGATAATTCACTCAAAATTGATATTTGTAATAATTTTCAGACGAAAAATAAGAATATTATAAATTTTTGGAAAATGGGCGTAGCCACGCCCACTTATGGTTACATGTGTATATCTTGGTAACCGCTGCACCAATTTCTTCCAAACTCGGCACAGTTGTTGGCCTTAGTACAGTATACTAAATGGCTAAAAATTTTAAAAATCGGACAATAACCACGCCTACCTCCCATATAACGGTAATTTTCAGAAAAACTAAAACTGCGATATTTTGGTAACTACTGAAGATAATTCACTCAAAATTGATATTTGCAATGAGTTTTAGACGAAAAATAAGAATATTACAAAATTTTGGCAAATGGGCGTAGCCACGCCCACTTATGGTTACATGTGTATATCTTGGTAACCGCTACACCAATTTCTTCCAAACTTGGCACAGTTGTTGGTCCTGGTACAGTATACCAACTGGCCGAAAATTTCTAAAATCGGACAATAACCACGCCCACATCCCATATAACGGTAATTTCGAGAAATACAAAATCTTCGATAAATCAGTAAATCTTGAAGCTAATTTATTCAAAATTGATGATTGCAACAATTCTTTACCAAGAAATACGTTTATGACAAAATTTTGGAAAATGGGCGTAGCACCGCCCACTTGTGATCACATATATGTATCTCGCTAACCGTTCTAGCAATTTGTACCAAGCTCGGTATGGTTATTGTGCTTGCCACATAAAAGCAAACCGTTGAAAATTGTTGAAATCGGACTAAAATTGAGGCCGCTTTTCATATAACGGTAAATTTCAGATATGCTTGAAATTTCAATATTTCGAAATTTAAGGACGCTAATTTACTTAAAATGTATACACCCCGGCTTATCATGTAGCGGTAGCTTTCGGAATGGTGGAAAACATATATTTAATACTTGCGCCGGGTATTTAATGTTCGGCTCCGCCCGAACTTAGACTTTCTTGCTTGTTTTTTAATCAAAATCAATGAATTTAAGTAACTAATTCATTCACTTGCTAATTCGCTTTGTGACTATTCAGTGTGAGGTGCGTCGCATACATACATATGTATGTACATGTGTAATAGTCCCGCCGCCAGTCAGCCGACATCTCCCCATTTCTGGGTTCAGTGACTGCAAGTCAGACTTTGGCATCCGAAGCTCAGAAATGCGACGCATAAACTAAAATACATAAATATTTACATAGAACGTTTCAAGCGCACAGACTTTGGAACGCAGAATATGAAATTCGAAAATGTCGCACATTGCAATCGAGGCGAAACATTGCGCCGTGAGCTGAGATGTTTCTTTTCAAATCAGTTGCATTGAAGGCGATTGCAAAAAAGATTATTTGCAGTCCAATACTGTAATTATGTTATATAACTGATGATTATGAAATATAATGCTTAGCCCTAAAACCATATAATCAATAGAAGATTAGTTGTGTCTATTTTTTTCGGCCGGCCGGTGTTGGGTTATTGGCTTACTCAGGAGAAAGTTCTTCTTTCCGCCAGGGACCGGGACACCCTGACAACAACTTCTGAAAAGGAATTATTCAGTGCCTCTTCTATGCCAAGAAAAATCTCTAGGGTAAATTCATTAAAATCAAGTCTCTTTTCAATGTTGGGCACACATTCGTGAAGCGGAGCATCCAAGGAGAGTATGAAGTGTAAGCGAGTTCTCTTGCCAAAATAATAATGAATCATAAGCATTCAGAATAGAATCGGTTTATCAATTTCATACCTCTATTCTCCGAACATTTCCTGCAGAACCTCTCATCGAGCGCCTCTCGTACGATTGCTAATCTCCAATCATTCCCGCCAATCTCGCATTACGCAGCAATTTGTCGCTTATCAATCAGCGATTTATTCTAAACACAGTGGCGATCACTTTTTTTGAACAATTTCTAGTCATTTGTGTGCGGATTCTGCCAATCAAAGCAATGATTCGCCACTTTCCACTTTATTTAGTAAGTGATCTTGCAAAATATTTACTCAAATATAGTTGTTTTTTATTTGTTTTTTTTTCGTTTTGTTTTAATTTCACACTTTTTGCAATTCGGAATTTTTCCCCCAGTCATAGGCGCCACAATGTACGCACACATCACTGCTATTTGGTGCTATTGCTATTGTTGTTGTTGTTGTTTTTTTTTGTTGATAACAATATCTATTTAAAATGAGTAGGTACTGTACTTCAGCAGTGATTAGCGTAGCGTTTGTTCGTCATTGCCGCTTCAGCAGCTTTTCGGTGTCGGAACGAGTGAGCGGTCCGTGTTTGCATTCCCTCCGTTCTAATACATCCACCTCCACGCTGCTATTGTCGACACTTCGCCAAATTGATAAGCGCGACGCCATCAAAAGTGGGCGGTGGCGGCTATTAGCGGCAAAAAGCGGTGCCATTCTCACGTGAGGCGTCACACATACATATATAGGTACATATGCATGTAGTAGAAAGAGCGCGTCAGCAATTATGGCGATGATAATGAAAGATTTTTCAATGTAAAAAAAATATGTTTGTTTCTACGAAATTTCACCAAATTGGGTTTTTCAATTGCGGCTTTTGTTTTTGTGTGCAGTCACACTTGTTGAGTTATTTTTATACAATGAGTTGAATTGTTAATTGTTAAGCAAACATATGTACATACATCATTTTCATCGACGCGATCGCCGCTCGGCTGGCAAAGGCAAAACTCCGAGTGCATTTCTGCCAAGTGAAAGTTTCTCATAGACAAAATCAGGACGCACACCAAAATTTGGAGGAGAAGTTCGGCCAAACACTTAACAAAAGTGTAAGCGCCAAATATTTATTTATTTTTATCATTCGGTCAAATTACCAGTTTTTGCACAGTTGGAATATGAAAATACAAATATCTTTTAACTATTTCGCCGATTTCTTATGATCTCACAACGCCTTTTTTTATCTACATACACATTTTTGATGTTTTTATGATTGAATTATGTATCGCTACCTTAATATAACAAGTAATTTTTAAGCAAAAACAAAACCGACTTCAATTCTCATATAAAAATTTAGGATTATCGTTAATTTCCGCACGATCCAATTATCGAATCTAAACAAAATTAGAATGGGACCACCCCTGAGCTACCACCTTTCCGATGAAAAAAAAAAATAAACGAAATTGGTTAACGTGGTGCAAAGTTATGCGGTAACATACATAAAAAATAAAAATAAAATAAAAAATATTCCAACGAACTGATAACTTCCTCCTTTTTGAAAATACTACAAAGGGCTGAGAAAGTACTTTTCTTATGCAGTAAAAGTCTAGTAAGTCTAGCTTACGTTAGAAATCGTCAATGATTACTCAACATTTCAACTTAGCCAGAAGATATATTTTGTTTTTGTATTTTCTTTTTCAGCTGATGGTCACTCTGCCGCATATGTATATAAGTCACATCAAAAAATTCGTGAACAAAAATATATTGCGTTGGCGTTACGCTTTATTTAAATTAAGTCTAGGCTAACTGAGCCTTAAATTCTCTTTAAGGAATAAATATATGCGAGTGTTTTCTGATTTAAGACATTTTGATAGAAGAAAATTGATGGCGTGCAATTATGTTAATGGAATTAATCAAAATTAGTCATTGACATTAATAGGTACACAATTGAAAAGTGAATTAATGCCAATGACATTAATACACAGGTCAAAAGTGAAATAATGTCAGAAGAATTGCGGAAATTAATAGACAATTTAAAATCGAATTAATGTCAGAAATCTTAAAAATCATGCAAGCTTACGGTCAATGATGTGTAATAAGGTCAGCGGAAATAACATCCATGGACACTATTTCTTATCGTCCAAAGACAATAGTATTACCTTTTATTTATTGCCATTTTTTCATTGCCAATGTTCTCTAAATAGTGGGGCCAAAAAGGTTGCAACATAATAAAGCAACATATGCCACATATCGAAAGCCATTATGGCGGCTCAAGAGTGTCTGCTCCCAATGTTGGATAACCTATCGCCTTACCAGTTGTTGATGATCGGAGCGCGCTAAAATATGAAAGTTTCTAAACATTGCGCTTTGCTTTCACGCGTCATCGCTCGTTTGGTGCAAGAGTGTCATAGTGTCCAAAAATCAAAATCTAGTGAGCTATGGTTAGTCGATACAGCCATGGAATTTTTACGCAACGCATGTAAAGTTGCATGAATTATTTTATAGAGAGAAAAACACTCCACATTACAACTTCGGCAAAGAAATTTCTAAAAAATCAACGGTAATTTTTTGCTACTTAACACTTGCACACTATTAGACTAAACATGAATGCGCTATAAAACTGTGTACACAAAAAAATTCCAACTCTTCTGAGAAAAAAGTTTGAAATTTGGTTGCAAATCTGTTGCGTTTTTTTGTAGTCTTTTAAAAACTTTTAAGCTTGGGTTTATATGAGTTTGGTTAGAGAATGAACTGCATTTTAATTGAAAATTCCTAAAAATAAATAAATAAACATGAATGCCAAACAATGTCACTTTCAAATGGGGGTGCTATTTTATTGGCCAACACTGTATATCTACATACATATACCTAAAAACTGATGAAATTCTAAGCTTCGGAAATGCTTTCCTCCATATACATATTTAGATACATCCCATGTGAGTATACAACGGCCACATGATTTCACACTAAATTTATGCTAACTAATTTGCTCATCGTTGCTGATTTTTTTTTATTTTTTGAGTATTCAGTAAACAAAACTTAAGCAAATGCTTTTATGGGTGTGTACATTTCGCAATGTGACTATGTAGCTAGTGCGAGTACACACCTCCCAAAGTATACATACATATGTACATATGCAAATGTGTATATACCAACAAAAACGCATGCGCAAATTTTAAATAAATATTTATAAAGATGCAAATTTCTGAGAATTTTCGCAAAACAAAAATCTATTCCCAAAGTCAAATCAAAAAAAAAAAAATATTTACAAACAAAAAAAACATAAACAAGCCAAAATAAAAATGGACATGTGATAGCCCAGGCGAATGTATCTGCAAATATTCGAGCGCAAATACGTAACATTAAAATCTAGTGCAGTTGCCATAATTGTAAATGTGTGTATGTATGTATGGACGTTTTCACAATGCTCATAAAAATAATTTCGCAGTCACTGTACATTTGCTTGAGGTCAACAGTTTGTTTATAGCAACACGCGCCGCCGCAAAACTAAATTAAGCCAACCAACAACAAAAACGAAAGAGGTAAAATAGTGTACGCTTATGCTGATTTAGAGGGAATGAGGAAGAGTCAGAAATCGCAAAATCATCGCAAAAAAAAATTTACAATTAACTCAAATACATAGAGCTAAACATTCTGAGAAGGCAAAATTAAAGTGTCTTGTCCAGATCTCACGATGCTGGATCTATCCTCTACATAGAGTGCAAAGTAAACTTTCGAATACTCTGGTTACAGCAACAACAACAACTGATAGTTAAGAGCGCCAAAAGTGCTGTATAAAGCGAAAAATCGAAACCGAGACAGCCTCCATTGTTGGGTCTCCCGCTCCGCTGTTTAAACAGCACGCGTTCGCCGTTCGTCGATCACCAAACAGCGATCACCGATCACGTATCGCAAATATTTACATACATTCTGTCTTTGAACAAGTGTGTATATGCCCTCAGCTTTTTTGTTTACGTGAAACAATGTAGCTGCGCACACTCGCGCCGCCCCGGCCCGCCTACACCCCCCGCCGTCGGCCAGAGCGATCCGCGCGAACGTGCGCGTAATTTGGATATTTTTAAGCTGATTGAAGCTATTTTTAGATACATCAGCGGCAATAATGCCAAAAGCAGACACAAACACCAACACCGTCAAGGCATCGTGAAATAAACAAGCGGGTTGCTGCTGGCTGACGAAGAACGGAGTGGAGTGGTGTGGAAAGCAGCGCGTTGGCTCTCATAAATTTACAGATCGATCGATATGTTTGGTGTTTCGTTGATGTTGATGTTGTTGCTGTTGCTGTTGGCGCACCTGAGCGCGCACACACAGCCACACACACGCGCGTCAGCCGCTTCGACAAATCCTTCACGCAAAAGAGTTCAAATTTCGCTTTGATTGAAACCAAATGCTGGACGACTTGTCCGACACGCGCTCTCCAGATAGCCCCTTGCCGCCGCTCCGCTCTTCCATTGCCAATACATAGTTTCACTTTGAGTTCTTCACTTTCTTTGTGGCCGCCATCACCGGAAGCAGCGTCGCCAATGCTTCTATTGGCGTCACACGGCTGTGTGGACTCATTCCATTAAAAGCTTTGCTCTTCACCTTCTACCCGAACGCCAACAACTATTTTTATTGACTTTCTTTGCGCGTGCAATTACAATTAGTGAAATCGTTGTTTTAGAATGCGTTCACTTGTTTTTTTTTTTGGCAAAGTTTTGGCAAGTTCGTTCATGTATCTACATATGTATGTATGTATGTATGTACGTGTGCCCCCCAAGTGAGGTGGCTGCGAGCACAAGGCAAACTGAACAGCGTCAAACTAGGAAAAAAAAAATCAAACCAGAAAGGTAAATGGACGAGAACACGAGCACTACTGCTGCATAGAGGCCACAGAGGTGGCACAAGGAGAAGAATCATGCGTACATATTCACATGTACACACACGCTTGCGTAGATAAAGGCCTTGCATTCACGTAAAAATAACTACATATGCGTAGTACATGAAGCGAATGATTTATTTAGGTCAATGATTCGAAAGTGGTCCAGGTGGACTCGACGGGGGTCTACGTTGGCGTGAAAAAAAAAATATAGTTGAAGAGATTCTATAATGTTGAGTTCCATTACTGAGACCGGACTCATACATTGTCGAATCTTCATTGATGGCTCCAAAACTGACTCTGGGTCAGGATCTGGGGTCTTTTTCGATCGTTAATGGGGATAAGCTTCACTTTTCTGTTGGGGAATATGATTCGACCTTCCAGGCTGAGGTAATTGCAATCCTCAAAGCCATGGACTACGTGGTGGAACATAGGTGGAGGGGAAGGAGTTTACGTGTCTGCAGTGACAACGAAGCTGCACTTAAGGCATTGGCCAGTCCTCTAACTACTTCCAAACTAGTTCGGCAATGTAAGTCTCGACTAAATTATGTTGGTAAACATAACGAGCCTGCCTTACTCTGGGTGCCAGGCCAGAATTGGCTCAGACCAGGCATACCTCGGTCCGCAACCAGTTTTAGCATACCCACTTTCGGCCATCGAATCAACCATCAGAAACTGGGTGAATACTTCGCTGAGCAATGAATGAGAGGCATCGAGGGGATGCAGGTGGATAAAACTTATGTTGCCGTCAATCTCAGAAGGTCTATCTGGTGTTTTGCTCTCATTGAGCAGACGACACTGCAAACAACTTGTTGGACTGCTGACTGGTCACTTCAGGTGGCAAAAACACTTGACTGTGATAGCATGATAAAAACATAGCAAGGTATAACCGTTCTCTCAATTTGTCGGCCATGATTTTTTTTTGAAGTTTGCCAACATTTTAAAATCATATAAAAGTGAAAATAAAAAATTGAAATTGTTCGAAATTGTTGTTGCTTGAGATTGAAAATGAAAATGTGTGTGTGAGTTTGTGAGTAAATTTAAAAATTAAATTGTTTGGAAACGTCAAGAATCTTAAAAGTGACTCTCAGCGGTTCTACCTTACTATATTTTTATCATGTGTGATAGGCGTAAATGACAAGTCCATTTGCCCATCCTGCACTTTTTGTGCTTCTTGCTTGCTTGGTGGTTTGTATTTTCTAGATTCGTTCTTTTCTCTATTGTCAGTTTCTGAATTAAAAGTTTGGCGTAAAAAGCTTAGCAAATTTTATCGTTTTAAGTTTTGTGTGTTTTAAAAATGTGAGTGATAAATATTTTTCGCCTCACTTTAAAACTCGGAGCGATAAAAATAAAAATGATGCCATCAACACAAATAAACTATTTACGAGCTCTATTTTTTAAAACCTGCAAGTGTGTAATCACATTATTTTAATAAACAGAAATAAAAAGTAATAGAAAGAAAATTTTTTAGTTTTATTTTTTGCCACTCCGAGTTAAGTTTTTGAATTCACCCGCGATGCAAACCAGTAAATTTTGGAAAGGGGTCAACGAGAAAAAAAAGTTTGGGATAATTTGCTTATTTAGTTTCGGCAATGTCAAAATATGTATGTGCCTAAGCGGAGCTCTAGCTACACCTATAGGAGAATTTGAATTTCGATTATGAACGTCAGATTCAATGTGGGCATGTAAGTTTGGAAAAAAGAAAATCTACTAAAAAATGTGATACTGGAATTCTTAAGCGGTGAAGCAATCTATGAATTGTGTACCTAGCAGATATAGCCGCAATAAAAAAATTATATAATTTTTTTTTCGAATGGTGGCAACCCTTTCCAAATTTTTTTTAAATAAATTTTTTTATACATTCTCAGTGAAATGGCATTATTGCGGCTTATTTATATATAATTTTTTTTCTGATATCTCTGCTATCTGGCAACACCATTTTCTAGTTCTTCTTTAGAAACCTTTTACACACAGAAAGAAACAAAATTTAATAAAAACGAAGCAAATTCGTTGAGTCGTTCTTGAGTTATGCGATAACACACGAAAGTAATCCATTTTTAACCGACTTCCAAAACAGGAGGAGTCTATCAGTTCGTAGGAATATTTTTTTTTTATGTACATATGTTACCGCATAAATTTGGACCCCGTCAACCGATTTCGATAATTCATTTTGCATCGGAAAGGTAGTGTCCCATACTAATCCGCTTTAGATCCGATCATGGGATCATGAGATATATATATTTTTTTATATGAGAACTGAAGTCGGTTTTTTTTTTGCTAAAAATTACTTGTTTTCGTCCCAACTCAAGTCACAAGAGCGCATGCGCGTGGGAATATTCAATTACTATGAAAACAATCGCAAATAAACAATAAAAAAAAAGTTGCGAGCAAAAGCGAATTTACCGTTACAATTATGTACTCGTTAAATAGTTGCACATGCTCTCCAAGTACCCCCTGGGGAATTAGCAGCCAAACCAGTTTTAACGAACTTTTATTCGCTTTTAGTTATCTACATATTTCAAACCAAAAAAAAATAAACAAACTGGCTTGAGTACGCTCGCAGTGTGTACGCAGAAATAATTGAACGAAAGTTCAAAAAAAATCCATGTGAAAGGCATCATCGTCAAAGACTTCATAATGAATCTGCTTGAATTTATTATTCCCCTGCGGTATTTGCATGCCCACCCACCGCTTGGGCACGTAGAAAGAAATCGTAAATTAGCACAAACAGCATTTTTATTTTTTTTTTCAATTCGCACTTTTGTACTTTTATGTTCACAATTTCATTAATTTGCATTATGTATTTGTGTTTATTTTCGCCAGTAAATTATATGGGATTCACGTGTGGTCGGTCATTTGATCGGCAACATGTGACCGACTGCTCAGCGCCACGTTAGCGCCGCTTTCGGTTGATCGGTTGATCGGTTGGCATCTGATCGCGACTCCAACTGACAATGAACGGCGTCTAATGGCGGAATATTTGCCATAGAAAAAAGTGTTGATTGATTTGTGAATCAAGTGATTAAGCGAATCGGATTGACTTGCGGCAATGTGTGGGCGGGAATATTTGCATGAAGTTAAAAGTATTTCATCATAAACAGTTCGCATTGGTAATAAGGTTTTAAATGCTTCGATAAGGGATTTTGAACTTCTCAATTTTTTTTTTTTTTTTTTTTTTTTTAAGAAAAATTGCAGACGAAGCATACAAAGTAGTTTCTAGCCAAGCATTTTTTTAACAGAATATATAACGCATTTTTTGTGTTTAGATACTTTGTACTGTAGGCGTTTTTTTCCTTTCTCCGTTTCTCCTCCGCCGTTTGGGCGCCACTGGCATAATTTCACAAATAATTGATAATTGATTGAAAATAAACATCAATACTGTTATTTATGTATGTATGTGTGTATTTAAATTACCTCACTGATTTCACGTCGCTTTATTGTTCCCCTCTGACACATTGGTGATTGTTAAATTATTCGTCTGGATTTGCTTTTGTGGAGATGCACTCAACAAAAAATTAAAACGCAACTAGGCTTGAATTTCGGTACATTTCCATAAATGTAGAAGTGGAAATTTTTTGAGAAAAATAAATAATTTTTTCAGAGGGTGTTAAAGATTTTGTGGGCAAAGCTAATGTTTTTTTTTGTAACAGCAGGTCGTCTGATTATTATGCATTATCGGACATTAAGTAAAGCGCCCCCCTGCTCCCGCCTCTGTGCAGCATTATGAAACGCAAATTCATTCAGTTTGCTTTGCGTAAATGAAAATGTTTTAGTACAACGCAAAACGCTTGAAGTGGAACTTATAAATTATTAAAAAAAAAAAAAAAAATATGTCGCCATAAAAATGAGCCACTCTAATGCATTTACGCGAAAATAAGCATGGAAATAAATATATTTAATTGCATCGTAAAACTGTACAGATAATAGCAGCCACGTGCCATGCGCGCAACGTTTGCGTGGACAGCAAACAAAACGCAGAAATAATACATAAACAGTAAACTAAAATTAATAATAATAACAAAAAAAAAAAAAAAAAAAACTGTTCCAACAGCGACGATAGAAAATTATGAATGAGAACAGAAAATAATGAATTTATGCTTGTTGATTTGAATTGCCTTGACAAAATATAAATTTCCTAAATTGATTTGAAAGAAACATAAAACAAAGCTTTTAGGATGCTTTTTT
>NW_023458566.1:18697799-18701293 GCF_013731165.1 Rhagoletis pomonella | reverse complement strand
ATATAGTCAATATCGCAATTTTTGCGTTCGTTGGCTTTTGTTTTACTTGGTGCTGACGTTGTTGTTGCGCGCTGTAGTCTGCAGCGTTGTCAATTACGCGCTCACAGCGCACACGTCTATATGCAGTTGAATCGCTCAGCTGCGCTCTTTTTTTTTGTTGTTTAATTTATCTGCTTTAATTTAGTTTCGACTTTACGCCGCTTTGCTTGTTGCTGTTTTTTTTTTGTTTTGCATGCCACAAATAAGCAAAACAGCAACAATTGTTGGCAAATTAACAGTGGCGGGTATACATGCATTGCACATTAGGCATATGACTTTTCTAAATTTAAATATACCTATGAGGAGAGGATGAGGAATGATGAAAACCCAACAAAAATAACATCAAATTATTTTTGGTATTAAGGAATTCGCAAAAAATTTAAGTGGAGAAAAGCTTGGAAACTGACGCGAATTGAAATAAATTGTAAAAAATAAATACATAAAATGTTCGAACTTTGTTGTCGTTGCATTAAAGACAATGAGTAGTTTATCAAACTGTAGCATTTAGTTATTTCATTGAAAATATGGGAGTATTGTAGATAAACAAATAATTTTTAGCAAAAAAAAAACCGACTTAAAAAAAATATATATATCTATATATTTCATGATCCAATGATCGGATCTAAACCAAATTAGTATGGGACCACCTCTGAGACACTAGTGCAAAGTTATGCGGTAACATACATAAAAAAAAAAAAAAAAAAAAAAAAAAAATATTCCGACGAACTGATAACTCCCTCCTTTTTTGGAAGTCGGTTAAAAATCACTCGATTTTAAAAATTTTTCGATATTACGAATTAAGGCCTGATTATGGCAAATTAACGTAACGTAGAGGCTCTCACTTACAAATTCTCTTAAATCGATGTTGCTCATATTTGGACAGGCGAAACTTAACGTAACTTAATGTCACGTCGCAGTCTATTTCACTTTGATTTTCTAAGTTCCAAGTTACGTTAAGTTAAGTTAATTTGCCATAATCAGACTTTTAGGCGGACATCATAAGATGCGGCAACTAGGTATGTTTCATTAAAAAATTTAAAAAGTTAAAAAACTCATATGCCTACTGTATGTACACAGATACATGCTAGAGGGCTGCATATATTCATTCAAACTTCTAGTCAAAGAGAATACAGTAGATTTGAATATTTTACTCCCCATACAAAACACTCAGCGTTTGGAGTTTCGTAAGTTATGAATATACATACGTTTTGTTTTAAATTTTCTACCTTCAAATGGAAGAATGTGAATGAATGTATGAAATACATTCAAATCATTCAAAACCCATTTCGATAGAAGTTTTTTTCTACAAACAAGTTATTGTAATAGGAGTGCAGCAATACATACATACATACCTTCATATGTATGTTTGTACATAGAAAACAAATTTTTGGATATTCATACAAAAAATTGTCATTTCTTTCAATTCAATTTATTTTCACTTTGTTTGAATATTGTAATGTAGACACATATATCCGAACAGGTATTCATTCAAATTCGAAAAAATTCGTTTTGTATATAAATAATTCATAAGCCGTTTTGAATGAATTCATGCAGCCCTCTAATACATACATACATTCATATGCATGCATGTACATCCATAAGTGTGTGTGAGTGCGCGCGCCATCGTGAACGGATGCTACAAATTTGGGCATGTGACAATATGTCGGCCGATCAACCTACACACACAGGAAAAGTACTTGCGCTCATACCAGGGGCGCACCCAGGAATGTATTTTTTTGGAGGAGCCAAAAATTTATACTTCTAAAGATACATCTCCAGAAAATACTGAAAATTAGCTTCAGATAATAAATATGCTCTTTAAAAAACATTTATGCAAGTCTTATGTGCAGTATGTATATGTATGTCCTTGTTAAGTACATATCAGTTGTAAACTATTTTAGGCTGTAAAGTGTAAAAAACAACAGTAAATAAGAGAGTTTGCATTGCATATTTTTGGAACAATGTTTTCATTTGCATCTAAACTTTTAAGGGCTCTCAAGAAAAACGAATAGTTCATATAAAATGGCACACAAGAAATGAAAAGGAAATTTTCTTCTATAAAATTTTGTAAAATCAGTTTGCAGCTCTCAAAAAGAAAATGCTCGTTTACCTATTTCTTCAAGAAAATTTACAGTAAAAGCAAGGTGCTTTCTCAAACCGAAATAGTAAAAAAATATTTCTTGTGATTTTTCTTGAGAGCTGGATTCTAAGCTTTTTAGACAAAGTTTGTATTATTTGAGGTTATTAACTTTAGGGAGGGTTTGAACCCCAAAAAGGCGCCCCTTGTGTGCGCTAATGGCTTATACATACCGACATATGTACATATGTACCTGGTTAGGCGTAGAATATTTGCGGCACTCAAATCGAGAGCTGTTCGTTGTTTTCACCCCCACGCTTCCCCAGCATTCCCTCGCTCGCACTTGCCATTTCCTTTCGCGATTTTATGAATGAAATCCGCTTTAGCGCTTACAATCAGCGTAAATGATGTAGTAAATTCTCGTTGTGTTATTGTTGCGTTGCTTCCAATATTGTCTCTGTGTGTGTGTGTGCGCGCATGTGTTTGCTTCTTTTGTAAATTTAAGCGTTCATGACTTGCCGGTGGTGGCATTTTTTTTTTTTGCTGAACTATACACTTTTTTGTAAGCCTTTTTTTTTGCTGTGGTCAATTGTCAAATGTTAACGACACACATTAACATCCGCACACAGACGCAATTTTCCAAACTTTTTGTAAAGTAACCACCTTCATGCGTACACGACGTGACATATACGCGTGCGCAGTACTTAGCGGTACTCATTACACACTCGTGCTTGTAATCTCATTTTCCGCGGTTAACCATAAATGTCGTTAATTTATACTTTGCTGTGATCACTATTTTTTCGTTGTTTTTAATAAAAAAAAATATTAAAGAACTCAAATTAAAGAGCCATTTTACAAGCAAGTTTGGTTGGTTATGCAGGTTACGTTCTAAAAGCGATCACAACTTCCCCAAAAAGTGATCTGAACAGTCACCCGTCTCTAAGAATTCATTGCCGCCTATTTGAAACCATCCACCTTAGTAAATATTCAAGCGACTTCTTCTTAATGACAGCATTCTCAGCTGCTGGTTTTAATCTTAAGAAAGTTCTGTGTGGATCCCACGCACGACTGAAGTGAAATTTCTTCCTATCATCCGTATGGCTGACCATATTGCATGAGTATTTTTCTGCATAATAATGAACAATTATCTTTATCTTAAAAGTAAACGTAAGTATGTTAATGTTAATGTTAATCTTAATGTTAATGTTAATGTTAATGTTAACGTTAATGTTAATGTTAATGTTAATGTTAATGTTAATGTTGTTGTTAATGTTGATGTTAATGTTAATGTTAATGTTAATGTTAAAGTTAAAGTTAATGTTAATGTTAAAGTTAATGTTAATGTTAATGTTAATGTTAATGTTAATGTTAATGTTAA
>NW_023458566.1:18689266-18697789 GCF_013731165.1 Rhagoletis pomonella | reverse complement strand
TGTTAATGTTAATGTTAATGTTAATGTTAATGTTAATGTTAATGTTATTTCATATTTTTTCCTTAGAAGCTGACCAATTTCATATCTAGCTCAGCTAAAATTAATTAGTTTTGGTCTCAGCCGGAGGAGAATAAACTAACTACGATTATATAGTATAATGCTGATTCAATTAATATTTAATATTGAGATTTGATCCAACGAGTATATTCTCCTACAAATTCATAGGTATATGGCCATGTTAATACATATATACATACATATATATGTATGTCTTTTTCTCATTAAGAGAACTCGTTGTTCCAGCCTACTTGTTTTAGTTCATTACATATTTATGTAGGTATATATTAATGTATGTATGTATGTACAAATGGGCCTGATTATGGATGAAGTAACTAACGTCAAAGCATCGCCAATGATGCGGCTTGTGGTTTGTGTATGCTTCCAAATTGAAAATAAAGTTAATAACGGCATAAATAATTTTTTTTTTTTACAAAAGCAAACAAAGTACCTAATAGTTAATATTTATGTAGGTATGTAGACAAAAACCAGTCACAATTAGTCATTCAAACATTAAGTAGTTGTATGGCGGGTTAGATTGAAAGCAGCTATTCATAAATACTAGCTATATATAGTTTGTTGTGACGCTTGCAGGTTTCAATTTTTGTTCATCGAGCGTTGCGGCTTTTAAATATTTAGACACCTTGAAAATAATAGGGCTATAAGCGAAACATGTTTATAAATAATTATGCACAAACGAGTTTTTGATTAATTTCTTTGCTGTTGTTGTGATGTGCATCTTTGCCATTATTACCGTTATTACATTTGATCACCTAAATAAATTACGTTGGCACAGCTACATATGTATATGCATATGCTATGCGTGTCGATGCCAGGGCTGGGCAAATGGCACTAAAGCGAACCCTACCCTACCACTATACGCTTAGTGCTAATGCATTTAAAATTTCACTACCACTACTCGAATAGTGGTAGGTAATGAAGTGCTCATTGCATTAAAATTTAGTGCAACATGCCCAACCCATGTAGATATATTATATCTAAATACACCCATAAATAAATCGTTAAAATCTTACTGTTTGTTTTTATTTTTTTTTTACCAACAAACAGCAGTTATATAACAACTAAAAGTACAGTAGTACACAAATTCATACATATGTATTTACTAGCGGCTTAACCGAAAGTTTTGTCTTCATTTGCGCCAATTTATTGATTGTCAAAGCCCTCCAAATTAGCGACGTGCGGCGGCATTTACCAGTTACAACTTGTCGAATTCACGCGAAACCGGAAATTTTCAGATGCCCAACATAAATAATATTTTACTGGAAATGAAACTCGGTATTACAAACAAAAAACAAAACAAAAAAAAAACAAGCAATTAATCGTTTTGTATTAATTGACAAGACATAAAAACTGCACTGCAGACGCACATACACACACACACACACACGAGTATAAATAAAATTGTTGTAGGTTGTATGACAGCGGCCAATACTAACAGACTAACAGCAAAGCAACACAAAACCCTTTTCAGTAAAAAAATAGATACAAGTTTTTTAGAATGAAAATCAGTATGTATCTCGCAAAATATTGTAGACACTTCTTTGATTTAATGTACACTGAGAAAAGAGTTTAGCTTCGTCAATTAAATATAAATATTTTGACAATATTTGGGAACTATGACCGAGGCCTGAAAACTAGTATTACCAGGATTTGGTAGTTATAACTAAATATATTAAAGCTTGTGATATTCATCTAGATTGAACCGAATCGTTAATTTAGTTGAAGTGTTTAACTATTTGGGACCACTTTTTCTGTGCAGGTTTACACTTAAGTTAACTTAACGACTTTTTTATTTTTCCGGGTTATAAAGCGTTTTAGAACGCTAGCAGATACCAGGGTTGGGCAAATGGCGGAATTTGCAAATTTTAGCAAAATTGTCATTTAAACTCGCTATATGGCAGTCGTTTATGTATCGATCGATCTGAAATTTTCACACAATAAACAACAAACTATTCCAAATTTAAGTTTAATAGCACTTTTTAATGCTCAGTACAAACAAAACTGCAGGTTTTTAAAATTTTTTTATGAGAATAGGAAGAGTGGTTTTTGTCAAATACAAAAGTTTTGTTATAAAGTTTGAAACTCTTTTTTTTTGTCTTAAAACAATATTGTAGATGACTATCTAAGGAAGTTTTTGAGAAAGTTTCAGATTCAAACATGAAGTATTTGCAAAGTTATGACGATATTATTATGAACTCAGAAAAATAAAAAGTCCCTTTTTAGTAATGATTTCTACAGGAACTAAAATTACTGTTATCTCGAATTTGGAAATTGAAAACGTTGCCCAAATTCTGAAATTTAATAAAAACATTGTTTGATAACAGTTATTAAACGAGAAATATTTTTTCCGTTGCCGATAAGAGTTATTTCGTAACGTTTATTTTTTACGTTGCTTGATAACAGTTATTGCCCGATGTTTATTTTTACGTTGTCGGATAAGAGTTATTTCACTCTCTCACTTTTGTTTCATCATATTTATCTCGTTCTCCATCTCCATCTTCCTCAATATCCTAATCTTACATCGCTTACCAGACAACGTAAAAAATAAACGTTGGGAAATAACTCTTATCGGCAACGGAAAAAATAAACGTTGTGTAATTATTGCAATAGCATTCATTCAAAAGTTTTAATGTAAATGCAAAAAATAAATCAATAGCATTATTTTTTCGAAATTAATGCATTGAAATGGTACTTGCATACTTGTGTATGTATGTATGTACGTACATAAATCCAATCAATCGGAATGAGTTACCTCCCCGTTCGTGGGCGCAGATCGACTGTTGGAGGGTGCGGTGCGGTGGTGGCATTGATGACAGTGAGAGTAGTACGCGATACTTCCAATTATGTAGTTTAATTGCGTCGGAGCGTGTAATAGTAGCGTGCCAACAACAACAATCTAATCTAGTGCGTAATTTATGATGGGAAGCAAAGCGAATGAGATGCCAAGCGTGGCCGCGAAGTACACAAAAAAGCACAAAAAAAAAAACATATATATGTATGTATGTATGTATATAAATAATAACATGAAATTGAGACAAAAAACACAAATATGAACAAAAACAACAGCTGAATACTCTGTGACCTCATTTCAAAGGTTATTTGGAAGAACTTCTGTCGGTTTGGATACTAGAATACACTGGAGTCTATGATTGTAGACATGTAGTATGTGTGTACATACATACGTATGTACATATGTATAGCTATTTGTATTTTAAATGTGAATTTGATTAGCTGTCACGTGTTTATAAATGAAGCGCCATAAATTAAGTAAACATGGAATGGATGATAAATATTTAGCATTTTAGTTGAAGCGGGAATTCCCCGAAATGCTAATTATTAGCAAAAAATATTGCAACCAGGGTTGCCACTTTGGTAAATTGTTACCAAAATTGGTAGAAAAAATTTGGGTTGGTAAAAAGGTAAATTTTTTCTCATTTTGGTAGATTTTTGATGAACTTTCTCTTCCCGATTTATTTTTCGTATTTATCTTTAAATATATTATAAATTTCTTTGCATGTTTTTATATACTTAAATACGTATAAATGTATATCGATATAAGGCGAACATATCGCGCTCCATTCAAAACTAATTTTACTGGAATCCCGAGGAGCTTTTGATTGCCTAAATATTTTAAATGATTATTTAAATATAAAGAAAAATTTGACAGGTATGTAACTATGATTGTTCGCAAAAATAATCAACGCCATTTTTTGTCAATGGAAAAAAAATAAAAAAATCAACGGGAATTTTAAGCAGCACATTGTTGGCTACACTCAAATAGTATTTGCTTCAAAACTCCAAACCTTAAATCGTTCTAAAAATTCAGAGAAAAAAGTACGAAATTTAGACGAAAATTTTTGGAATTTTTCTATATGTTGAATCCTCGATTTTTTTGAATTTAGTTAAAGCAATACAAAAATTTTACTCGAAAAATAGTGCGAATATTAAAAAAAAATCACTTTTTTGAGTCAATGTATTTGTCTATAACAACTCGAGTTGAAGTTTTTTAAATAAAGAAGTTTCACTTCCGCTTTTGGTTGAAGGAAACTGAGAATATGCCAATAATATGACACAAATACCGTATAACTAGTTAAATAAAAAGTTCTTAAAAAGAGTTTTCTTATTGAATTAACTAAAGAAAAATTTAAAAAAATCTACAGTTTTAATTTAAATAAATAAAAAATAACAAAACTATAGTTTTTATTAAAGTAATTTTAAAAAAGTTATTGGTAGATATTCCCCAGATTTGGTAGATTTTTTTCAAGTGGATGGTAAATATTTTTTTTCGTCAGTGGCAACCCTGATTGCAACTAATAAAACGCACCAGCTTATTTGAATTGAAATACTGCTTCAAACCACGCCAATTTAGGTCAAAGAAAAACTGCTAGGCGTGCTTGTGGAGGGTTCTTCGAACTCACAGTGATTTTCTGAAAATCTCACAGCAGGCAGGCAGCTGTAGAAAAGAAGTCGTGCGGGAATCAGGACAATGGTATTTACTTCAAGTTGAGGTGTTGTTGCTGGGAGAACCATCCCAGCCCAGAGAAGTAGACAAAAAAGGAACTTAGCTGATAGCTTATAACACCAGAAATGGCTGCAAGAATATTAACCCTTAATTAGGCGCATAGAGAAAATCACACAATTAGTCGCAGTGACCCCAATAAATGTGTTGAAAAAGGAGTTTAACAAATAAAAAAACGAAGTGTGTTTTATGGAAAATATTAAAGTACTCTATTATAGTTAACTTAAAAAAAAAAAACACAAAAATATAATTTAGGCTTGCATTATATGTGCACAATATATGAATTAGGCAATGAATTTGGTGTCGGTCTATATTGCAAAATTATCAGATTTTTAAATTTAATTATTACTTTTATACAAATATTAAAAAATTGCGAAAATTCTAATACGATAAAATCGTCATCGAGATTAAAACAAAAAAAAAGACAAATAATTTAACAAATTTAAAAAATTCTCACCAAAACTTCAAACTTTTTATCAGACATTTCAGATGTTTGGCTGTGTTAATAATTTTATAGCGCCAATTGAATTTGACCTTGGTTTTTGGGATTTTTTTTAGTTGCGCATTTTCTTCTTAATGAAGTATGTTCGACTTTTTTTTTTATATGAAAAAATGCACATCATCGTAAGCAAAAAAAAAAAACATATAACGAAAATACGACTTTTTAGTGATCTTATACTTATAATTTATGTACTGAAATTGGGTTTTCTATAAACTGTATACCCAGAAATTCTGATTAAAATGATTGAAAATTTGACTAAAATGTTTTGAAATTTGTTGAATTTTCGTGAATTTTGCACAAAATAGGAAGCTTTGAATTATGTGAATTACACTAACAAGTTATATGAACAACGACAGTGAGATATACCAGAATAAAAACGACTTTTGAAAAGCTTAAATTTTTGGAACTCAAGTAAAATTTTTCCCCCTTTTAGGAAATTTTCTAAAAAAAGTTTTTTGACTGACATTTTTTCAAGCACGATTCGTTTCTTAGAGATACTTACATATGTACATATGTATGTAGTTATTTATGTTAAGCAACGTTTAGCTCACTAATATGCCTCTTAATTAAGTCAAAATAGTTTGTTGGGAGACATGAAATATGTGTAACAAATTGTAAGAATGGCTCGTGGAAAGAGAAATGATTTTTTTTTTTTTTTGTTTGGAGCGTGAGGCATTCTAATGTAGCTGCGCTTAGCTTAAGTCTCCACCTCGCAGCGAGTGTTGGAATTCACATTAACAATCGACGCGCGACTACTTGCGGCTGAAAATAGTAAATATTTTTATGCAAATGCCGAGTTTGTCTATTTTTAAACCTGGCACACAAATATTTAATAAAGAGAATGTCATGGCATACATTTACATACATACATACACACATACATATGTATAGACAATGGAGCAGGCGAGCACACAGGCATATTTATGTGCATATACAATTACATACATGCATGCATGTAGGTATGTATGTATGTAGGTATGTAATGCATAAAAGTATGTAAAAAAGCAAACAATAATAACACTAACGAACAGCGGAGCATCGTCATCGTCGTGGCCGTCACATACCTGTCTCCGCACCCAGAGCGCTGCCCCAGCGCCAATCCACCAACGCCAGCTCACCACCACCTCACCTCGCTGACTTACTAGCTCACATGGCATTTTATTATTTAATAAGCGTTTATGCCAGTTAATAAAACGAAAGCAAAAATCGCCAAATAAAAAATAAAAACAACAATTGAAAAACAACAGTTGAATGGCGGAAAAACCGCGCAAATTGCAAAAAAATTCCCACAACATCCGGTTGCATGTTAAACAGTCAACGAAAAGCAAGCTGCTGCTGCTTTGGCGAAGGCGGATGTTGGGGCAGGAAGCGGGGGCGGTGTGCCGCAACGGATATGCAAGTTGATTGTGTTTTTTTCTTTTTTGTTATTGTTGCTGTAGTACGTTTCTTATTTTGACTTTTTATCGAGTTCCGTGAATGCGTGTGTGTTGGTGGATATACGAAACGTAGCAAGTGCGCCCGGCGAGTACGTGTGGCACGTAACAGAGATGCATATGAGTGTATGTACATATGTATGTACATACAAGTGACTGAAATTCGCCATAATCGCAGACTTGGGTCTTATCGAGGCTATTCAAAATATTCGAATTATGCAATAAGATGGTCCAATACAATACAGGGTGATTAAGTTGCATCAGTTGGGAACCTCTATCGGAATGCGTGGGCTGTTAAAAGAACCAAGCAGTTGGTGGAACCAATAGCCCAGACTAAGCATTTTGACGAGCGCTGTCGAATTTCGTGTGCCACCTGCAAGCCCACAGAGCCTAAAGTCAAAGTCCAGCGCCCGAATAACGCAGCCCAGTGTCTTTGACGTTAAGGCCCAAGCTTGGCATTCGCCACCAGTCACCAGCTCCACTTCGAGTAACTTCGAATTGCCTATTGTTGTTCTTTTTTTACTTTGATGGCAGTGCTGGAGCTTTGCGTGGTTTGACTTAATAAAAGCAAATTTAAAGCCGAGCTACGCAGCAACCGCAGCCACAACAGCAACGGCGGCAGAACAACAACAACAACGTAAGCTACGGCAACGGCAACGGCAACGAGTGACTGGAGCGATGGCAAAAATGTTGAAAAATACAAATTCGAAAATGACTCACAACCAGAAAATGTGAGCGGAATATTAATGTAACGACAGTTCGCCTCCACGCTACGCTATCCGGCAAGCAGCAACAACAACAGTGGCTGCTTATTGACAATGCCCCAACAAAGCCAAAATAAACAGAGCAAGCGTTTGGAGGCAGCAGAGCACGCAGAGGATGGGGAGACGTGTCAAAACTCTAAGCCAAGCCAAGCCAAACCACACTAAGCCAGGGCGAACCAATCTATAATCCAAACCGCAGACTAGAAGACACAGAAGCAAAGAAATTGATGTCAAGCGCCAAGCAGCCAGCAACTTGCGCATTCCAAGTTGGTGACAAGGTAGCGAGTTCGGAGAGCTAAATAACAGCAAACTGCAGCACAGCATGGCGCAAACCGGGCAGGCTGGAATGTAGTCGGTAGTGGTTGTGGCAGAGTTGAGATGTGGCATAGTTGAGATGCGACAGTTCGAGCAGCAGTGGAGCCAACGACAGCGGCATGGTTGGCCTGTGACGCTGGCAAGGCAAAAGTGGGCAAACAAGGCGATTTGCGGCATTTGGTCAGTGGGTACACATTGTGGGCGCCTCTTTGTTGGCCTACGTCAGGCTGCGTGGCTTTAAGTGGAGTTGCCGAGTTCCGAGCCGAGCGCCGTAGATAGCAACAATAAACAACTAAATATCAACACGCTCGTCAACAACTGCTTGGAAAGGAAGAGTGGCATACTCGTATGAAGGAATCGCCTATTGGGCGAGGCATGTGGACTTCAGTGTAAAGCCAGTTTCGATTGGAGTTGCTGATGATGTCAAATGATTAGCTGCTGCCTGATGTTCTCACGCACGGTTGGATGGAGAGGCATGAAGTGTGGTTTCATTCGATTTGCAAAATTAAGTTGGTTTAAGAATTTAAATTGCGCAATGGAGTTGAGAAACAAAAAACGCTACAAAATAAATCTGTGCTAATTAATCATCGCTGCGAATGTGCGATGCGCAAAAATTAGCAAATAGACAACTAGCTATGTATGTACGTTGTTGCTGCAAAACTTGTTTGCAGCGCGTTTTAAGTGTTCAAATTAGAGAAACGCTTCCGCATGGGCCGTAGCCATAATGGCTGAAAACTTAAATTAATTATCGACTCTATGAACGTCAATTTTTGCAAAAATGAATGTGTATTGTCTATAGCTACGTATGTACATATATACATACACTAAGGAAAAAGATTTGGTAACTAAAATCATATTACGTGTAGAGGGAACTATACATTTTTAGTTGACGTAACTAAACTCTTTTTTTTT
>NW_023458566.1:18686714-18689166 GCF_013731165.1 Rhagoletis pomonella | reverse complement strand
TAACAATAACATTAACATTAACATTAACATTAACATTAACATTAACATTAACATTAGCACTAACATACTTACGTTTACTTTTAAGATAAAGATAATTTTTCATTACTATGCAGAAAAATACTCATACAATATGGTAAGCCATACGCATAATAGGAAGAAGTTTCACTTCTGTCGTGCGTGGGAACTTTCTTAAGATTAAAACCAGCAGCTGAGAATGCTGCCATTAAGAAGAAGTCGGTTGAATATTTACTAAGGTGGATGGTTTCAAATAGGCGGAAATGAATTCTGAGAGACGGGTGGTTGTTTTTAGATCACTTTTTGGGGAAGTTGTGATCGCTTTTAGAACCTAACCTGCATAACTAACCAAACTTGCTTGTAAAATAGCTCTTTAATTTGAGTTCTTTAATATTTTTTTTTTTTTTTTGAAAACAACAACGAAAAAAAGTGATCACTGCAAAGTACAAATTAACGACATTTATGGTTAACCGCGGAAAATGAGATTACAAGCACGAGCGTGTAATGAGTACCGCTAAGTACTGCGCACGTGTATATGTCACGTCGTGTACGCATGAAGGTGGCTACTTTACAAAAAGTTTGGAAAATTGTGTCTGTGTGCGGATGGTTATGTGTTTCGTTAACATTTGACAATTGACCACAGCCAAAAAAAGGCTTACAAAAAAAAGTGTATAGTTCAGCACAAAAAAAATGCCACCAGCGGCAAGTCATGAACGCTTAAATTTACAAAAGAAGCAAACACATGCGCGCACACACACACACAGAGACAATATTGGAAGCAACGCAACAATAACACAACGAGAATTTACTACATCATTTACGCTGATTGTAAGCGCTAAAGCGGATTTCATTCATAAAAACGCGAAACGAAATAATGGCAAGTGCGAGCGAGGGAATGCTGGGGAAGCGTTGGGGTGAAAACCACGAACAGCTCTCGATTCGAGTGCCGCAAATATTCTACGCCTAACCTGGTACGTATGCACATATGTATGTATGTATGAGCCATTAGCGCACACAAGGGGTGCATTTTGGGGTTCAAACCCTCCCTAAAGCTAATAACCTCAAATACAAACTTTGTCTAAAAAGCTTAGAATCCAGCTCTCAAGAAAAATCACAAAAAATATTTTTTTACTATTTCGGTATGAAAAAGCACTTTGCTTTTGTTGTAAATTTTCATGCAGAAACATAGAATTTAGTTATTTTGCTGGTATTTTTAAAGCTAAATATATAAAAGCCACAGCAATTTTGAGGAGTAAAAAAGCAGTAAAAAATTGTTTTCTTGGCGTTCATTGTGGCATACCATTTGCGTCTGGCGCTTTGCTGGCAAAGTTATAAATGTCGCGCAAGGCCACAAAGTGTTATCTGGCATCAGCTTTAATTTGCCAACTTCGAATTCGTTCCACCAAAGTGAACTACATAATTAAAATACCCTTGTCTCGAAAGTCGGTTAACAATGTTTGAGTTCTTTGTTAACTTAATGTAAATAAACTACAATTTATGAAACTTTAAAACGCTTATTTATTTATTACATACTATACAGAAGTATAAATCCCTGACGGCCCCCATAAAATATATTCCTGGGTGCGCCCCTGGTATGCGCGCAAGTACTTTTCCTGTGTGTGTAGGTTGATCGGCCGACATATTGTCACATGCCCAAATTTGTAGCATCCGTTCACGATGGCGCGCACACACACACACACTTATTGATGTACATGCATGCATATGAATGTATGTATGTATTAGAGGGCTGCATGAATTCATTCAAAACGGCTTATGAATTATTCATATACAAAAGGAATTTTTTTGAATTCGAATGAATACCTGTTCGGATATATGTGTCGACATTACAATATTCAAACCAAGGCACATTAAACAGGTAGTATCAGTAGAGCAAAAACAACATTTGCGTGTATTTTGTTGTTGCTTCTGGTATCGAAAGTGTCAAAAACTGTTCTGAATTTTTTCTTCTAAATCAAAGCGTGCCATGTGAAATACAAAAAATTATAAAAAATAAAAAATTGAAATTGGAACAAAATAAAAATTGATGCAACTTTCTTTCCTAGTTAATTTGTTTGCTTCTCGAAGCATTGATCCATCCTTTACAAGGGCCAGTAATCAGCGGTTGTGCTGCTGAGTTCGGCGAACGTTCCAAAAGCTGCTATTCAATCGCTTGTTTTGTATGGAAAAAGGTTTCACATGCAAATGGATTTTAACAATTCAGAATTTTTTTGAGAAAAAATTAAAAATATTTGACATTTTCGAGACCAAATAATTTGAAAATAAATCAAACCAGCTGCTCTACTGATACTACCTGTTCAATGTACCTTGATTCAAACCAAGTGAAAATAAATTGAATTGAAAGAAATGACAATTTTTTGTATGAATATCCAAAAAATTTGTTTTCTATGTACAAACATACATATGAAGGTATGTATGT
>NW_023458566.1:18674103-18686614 GCF_013731165.1 Rhagoletis pomonella | reverse complement strand
TGTTAATGTTAATGTTAATGTTAATGTTAATGTTAATGTTAATGTTATTTCATATTTTTTCGTTAGAAGCTGACCAATTTCATATCTAGCTCAGCTAAAATTAATTAGTTTTGGTCTCAGCCGGAGGAGAATAAACTAAATACGATTATATAGTATAATGTTGATTCAATTAATATTTAATATTGAGATTTGATCCAACGTGTATATTCTCATACAAATTCATATGTACATGGCCATGTAAATACATATATACATATGTATATATGTATGTCTGTTTCTCATTAAGAGAACTCGTTGTTCCAGCCTACTAGTTTTAGTTCATTACATATTTATGTAGGTATATATGAATGTATGTATGTATGTAGACATGGGCCTGATTATGGATGAAGTAACTAACGTCAATGCATCGCCAATGATGCGGCTTGTGGTTTGTGTATGCTTCCAAATTGAAAATAAAGTTAATAACGGCATAAATAATTTTTTTTTTTTTACAAAAGTAAACAAAGTACCTAATAGTTAATATTTATGTAGGTACGTAGACAAAAACCAGTCACAATTAGTCATTCAAACATTAAGTAGTTGTATAGCTGGTTAGATTGAAAGCAGCTATTCATAAATACTAGCTATATGTATGTAGTTTGTTGTGACGCTTGCAGGTTTCAGTTTTTGTTCATCGAGCGTTGCGGCTTTTAAATATTTAGACACCTTGAAAATAATAGGGCTATAAGTGAAACATGTTTATAAATAATTATGCACAAACGAGTTTTTGATTAATTTCTTTGCTGTTGTTGTAATGTGCATCTTAATGCATTTAACATTTCACTACCACTACTCGAATAGTGATAATGAAGTGCTCATTGCATTAGAATTTAGTGCAACATGCCGAACCCTTGTAGATATATATCCACATACATACATAAATGAATCGTTAAAATCTTACTATTTCTTTTTTTACCAACAAACAGCAGTTACATAACAACTAAAAGTACAGTAGTACACAAATTCATACATATGTATGTATTTACTAGAGGCTTAACCGAAAGTTTTGTCTTCATTTGCGCCATTTTGTTGATTGTCAAAGCCCTCCAAATTAGCGACGTGCGGCATTTACCAGTTACAACTTGTCGAATTCACGCGAAACCGGAAATTTTCAGATGCACAACATAAATATAATTTTACTGGAAATGAAACTCGGTATTACAAAAAAAAAAAACAAAAAACAAAAAAACAAGCAATTAATCGTTTTGTATTAATTGACAAGACATAAAAACTGCACTGCAGACGCACACACACACACACACGCGCGAGTATAAATAAAATTGTTTTAGGTTGTATGACAGCGGCCAATACTAACAGACTAACAGCAAAGCAACACAAAACCCTTTTCAGTAAAAAATAGATACAAGTTTTGTAGAATGAAAATCAGTATGTATCTCGCAAAATATTGTAGACACTTCTTTGATTTAATGTACACTGAGAAAAGAGTTTAGTTTCGACAATTAATAATCGTTCATAGAAGGCACTAAGATTACGATTACAGTAATCGTAATTTTAACTTTTTTTAAATTAAGATTACTGTAATCGTAATCTAAGTTCGTTCGATGAAAGATTACTGTAATCGCAATCTTGTTTTTTTAGCTTGTTGGGATTACTGCAATCCTAATCGTTTAGTAATCGTAATCCTTATCGCCCAGCTCTGATCATAACCAAATGTACGTTTGTCCCAACTAAAAGTCTTAGGGAAATTCCTGGCTTTCTCCATCTAAATATTTCCATATATCCAACCGAATGTTGGTCATAATAACAAAACCTTTTCTGGTTATAGGAAGACTCTAAATGAAATTCTTTCGAAATAGGGGTTTTCAGCATTTTTAAGAAACACATCATTCTTAAAAATTTTAGGGCCGTAAGTGAACATCCAATGATTTTATGACACTTTTCAAAAAGCCCTACGCACAGAATTGTATTGTGCTGGAGATTTGGTTTTTTGTTTCTCCTGTAAAAAAAATTAAAAACGTCTGTTTGTCAACGATATATGTACATATGTATGTATGCAAATATCATTGGACCATGTAGTCTATTTGTGGTATATTGGAGTACTTGAAAAAGTGCTCCTCTCTCATGCTGTAGGGGACCAACTTGTGTCTCTACACCAGCTTGTTGTTACCCGATCATTTCTCGTGTTTTAACGAAATGTGATTGCAGTTGATCATTTGAAAGCACATTTGCATGTCTGGCTGTAGCTAAACGTGCATAGATGTCGTCAGACGCAACATGTAATTTTTTACTCTTATTTTTATTTCTTTTTTTGGTTTTTATTAATTGCGAAAAAAATTCTTTCTCGAGATGCACTACTTAGGGGCGCTCAAGACAAGGTTTTGCAAGTTTCTAAATTTCGTTTAAATGTGCTTAGCTTCTTATTTAATATTTGATTTACTTCATTTGATCTTAATTTAAGATACTTAAGCATGCGCAGAAAGATTGACCTACAAATTTACTAAGCCATAAGTTTTATGAAGACTTATCTCACATATTTGAAGATTTTTACCCGTATAAGTTCTTAATTTCTTTTGTTCAGTTTTTTTCGATAAACGCTTAATGCAGATAAATTCTACAATAGTGTGGTTTCATGTCCCAAGCACCAAGGGGCAGTAATGCATCAATTCCCAGCAAAAAATGATGTACGCATTTGTAAGAAATAAGGAATACGCCAGCGGCGCTTTTTATCTGATCTATAAGCCTTATAATAAGGTTACTATACTTCATGTGGTGTCTTATTATAAGGGATTACGTAAGCCTTATTTTATATGACCTATAAGACTTAGGCATAAGGGTGTCTCTCAGAGAGAGAGAGAGAGCAAACCTTATTATGAACCGACGACATCAACGCGGCAAAATCAGGAGTGGAATAAGGAATGTTTCGTACAACTGACTTTCCTTACAGATTTCTGGCATTAAATTATGAAATTATAATCATATAAAATAAGCTGTATATAAGGCGAAAATATATAAGTGTGTTTGATTTAAAGCAAAAATGAAGACACATTTTCCTTTCTAATGAGCGTACGATATGCCTTAACTTCCGTCACTATCTTTTTTGACCTCAAAATTCTACCCTCAACGGCAGCAAAGAATTTTCACTTCAAAATAAAATTAGTTAATGGGTTTTTTAGTGTTTATTATACTTTTAATGCAATAAATTATTGCAATAGCATTCATTGAAAAATTTTAATTAAAATGCAAAAACTAAACCAACAGCATTATTTTTTCGAAATTAATGCATTTGAAATGGTACTTACATACTCGTGTATGTATGTACGTACGTACATAAATCCAATCAATCGGAATGAGTTACCTCCCCGTTCGTGGGCGCGGATCGACTGTTGGAGGGTGCGGTGCGGTGGTGGCATTGATGACAGTGAGAGTAGTACGCGATACTTCCAATTATGTAGTTTAATTGCGTCGGAGCGTGTAATAGTAGCGTGCCAACAACAACAATCTAATCTAGTGCGTAATTTATGATGGGAAGCAAAGCGAATGAGATGCCAAGCGTGGCCGCGAAGTACACAAAAAAGCACAAAAAAAAAAACATATATATGTATGTATGTATGTATATAAATAATAACATGAAATTGAGACAAAAAACACAAATATGAACAAAAACAACAGCTGAATACTCTGTGACCTCATTTCAAAGGTTATTTGGAAGAACTTCTGTCGGTTTGGATACTAGAATACACTGGAGTCTATGATTGTAGACATGTAGTATGTGTGTACATACATACGTATGTACATATGTATAGCTATTTGTATTTTAAATGTGAATTTGATTAGCTGTCACGTGTTTATAAATGAAGCGCCATAAATTAAGTAAACATGGAATGTGTGATAAATATTTAGCATTTTAGTTGAAGCGGGAATTCCCCGAAATGCTAATTATTAGCAAAAAATATTGCAACCAGGGTTGCCACTTTGGTAAATTGTTACCAAAATTGGTAGAAAAAATTTGGGTTGGTAAAAAGGTAAATTTTTTCTCATTTTGGTAGATTTTTGATGAACTTTCTCTTCCCGATTTATTTTTCGTATTTATCTTTAAATATATTATAAATTTCTTTGCATGTTTTTATATACTTAAATACGTATAAATGTATATCGATATAAGGCGAACATATCGCGCTCCATTCAAAACTAATTTTACTGGAATCCCGAGGAGCTTTTGATTGCCTAAATATTTTAAATGATTATTTAAATATAAAGAAAAATTTGACAGGTATGTAACTATGATTGTTCGCAAAAATAATCAACGCCATTTTTTGTCAATGGAAAAAAAATAAAAAAATCAACGGGAATTTTAAGCAGCACATTGTTGGCTACACTCAAATAGTATTTGCTTCAAAACTCCAAACCTTAAATCGTTCTAAAAATTCAGAGAAAAAAGTACGAAATTTAGACGAAAATTTTTGGAATTTTTCTATATGTTGAATCCTCGATTTTTTTGAATTTAGTTAAAGCAATACAAAAATTTTACTCGAAAAATAGTGCGAATATTAAAAAAAAATCACTTTTTTGAGTCAATGTATTTGTCTATAACAACTCGAGTTGAAGTTTTTTAAATAAAGAAGTTTCACTTCCGCTTTTGGTTGAAGGAAACTGAGAATATGCCAATAATATGACACAAATACCGTATAACTAGTTAAATAAAAAGTTCTTAAAAAGAGTTTTCTTATTGAATTAACTAAAGAAAAATTTAAAAAAATCTACAGTTTTAATTTAAATAAATAAAAAATAACAAAACTATAGTTTTTATTAAAGTAATTTTAAAAAAGTTATTGGTAGATATTCCCCAGATTTGGTAGATTTTTTTCAAGTGGATGGTAAATATTTTTTTTCGTCAGTGGCAACCCTGATTGCAACTAATAAAACGCACCAGCTTATTTGAATTGAAATACTGCTTCAAACCACGCCAATTTAGGTCAAAGAAAAACTGCTAGGCGTGCTTGTGGAGGGTTCTTCGAACTCACAGTGATTTTCTGAAAATCTCACAGCAGGCAGGCAGCTGTAGAAAAGAAGTCGTGCGGGAATCAGGACAATGGTATTTACTTCAAGTTGAGGTGTTGTTGCTGGGAGAACCATCCCAGCCCAGAGAAGTAGACAAAAAAGGAACTTAGCTGATAGCTTATAACACCAGAAATGGCTGCAAGAATATTAACCCTTAATTAGGCGCATAGAGAAAATCACACAATTAGTCGCAGTGACCCCAATAAATGTGTTGAAAAAGGAGTTTAACAAATAAAAAAACGAAGTGTGTTTTATGGAAAATATTAAAGTACTCTATTATAGTTAACTTAAAAAAAAAAAACACAAAAATATAATTTAGGCTTGCATTATATGTGCACAATATATGAATTAGGCAATGAATTTGGTGTCGGTCTATATTGCAAAATTATCAGATTTTTAAATTTAATTATTACTTTTATACAAATATTAAAAAATTGCGAAAATTCTAATACGATAAAATCGTCATCGAGATTAAAACAAAAAAAAAGACAAATAATTTAACAAATTTAAAAAATTCTCACCAAAACTTCAAACTTTTTATCAGACATTTCAGATGTTTGGCTGTGTTAATAATTTTATAGCGCCAATTGAATTTGACCTTGGTTTTTGGGATTTTTTTTAGTTGCGCATTTTCTTCTTAATGAAGTATGTTCGACTTTTTTTTTTATATGAAAAAATGCACATCATCGTAAGCAAAAAAAAAAAACATATAACGAAAATACGACTTTTTAGTGATCTTATACTTATAATTTATGTACTGAAATTGGGTTTTCTATAAACTGTATACCCAGAAATTCTGATTAAAATGATTGAAAATTTGACTAAAATGTTTTGAAATTTGTTGAATTTTCGTGAATTTTGCACAAAATAGGAAGCTTTGAATTATGTGAATTACACTAACAAGTTATATGAACAAGGACAGTGAGATATAACAGAATAAAAACAACTTTTGAAAAGCTTAAATTTTTGGAACTCAAGTAAAATTTTTCCCCCTTTTAGGAAATTTTCTAAAAAAAGTTTTTTGACTGACATTTTTTCAAGCACGATTTGTTTCTTAGAGATACCTATAAACATATGTATGTAAGTTAAGCAACGTATAGCTCACTAATATGCCCCTTAATTAAGTCAAAATAGTTTGTTGGGAGACATGAAATATGTGTAAAAAATTGTGGCAAGAGAATTGAAATTTTTTTTTGTATGGCGCGTGAGGCATTCTAATGTAGCTACGTTTAGCTTAAGCCTCCACCTCGCAGCTAGTGTTGGAATTCACATTAACAATCGACGCGCGACTACTTGCGGCTGAAAATAGTAAATATTTTTATGCAAATGCCGAGTTTGTCTATTTTTAAACCTGGCACACAAATATTTAATAAAGAGAATGTCATGGCATACATTTACATACATACATTTACATACATATGTATAGACAATGGAGCAGACGAATACACAGGCATATTTATGTGCATATACAATTACATACGTGCTAGCATGTAGGTATGTATGTATGTATGTAACGTATAAAAGTATGTAAAAAAGCAAACAATAACAACACTAACGAACAGCGGAGCATCGTCATCGTCGTGGCCGTCACACACCTGTCTCCGCACCCAGAGCGCTGCCCCAGCGCCAATCCACCAACGCCAGCTCACCACCACCTCACCTCGCTGACTTACTAGCTCACATGGCATTTTATTATTTAATAAGCGTTTATGCCAGTTAATAAAACGAAAGCAAAAATCGCCAAATCAAATAAAAAAAAATAAAAACAACAATTGAAAAACAACAGTTGAATGGCGGAAAAACCGCGCAAATTGCAAAAAAAAATTCCCACAACATCCGGTTGCATGTTAAACAGTCAACGAAAAGCAAGCTGCTGCTGCTTTGGCGAAGGCGGATGTTGGGGGGCAGGAAGCGGGGGCGGTGTGCCGCAGCGGATATGCAAGTTTATTGTGTTTTTATTTTTCTTTTTTTTTGTTATTGTTGCTGTAGTACGTTTCTTATTTTGACTTTTTATCGAGTTCCGCGAATGCGTGTGTGTTGGTGGATATTGGAAACGTAGCAAGTGCGCCCGGCGAGTACGTGTGGCACGTAACAGAGATGCATATGAGTGTATGTATGTATGTACATAAAAGTGACTGAAATTCGCCATAATCGCAGACTTGGGTCTTATGAGGCTATTCAAAATATTCGAATTATGCAATAAGATGATCCAATACAATACAGGGTGATTAAGTTGCACCAGTCGAGTGGTCTTCGAACGAATTCGAATTAGTTGGGAAACTCTATTCGGAATGCGTGGCTGCTAAAAGAACCAAGCAGTTGGTGGATCCAATAGCCCAGGCTAAGCATTTTGACGAGTGCTGTCGAATTTCGTGTGCCACCTGCAAGCCCACAGAGCCTAAAGTAAAAGTCCAGCGCCCGAATAACGCAGCCCAGTGTCTTTGACGTCAACAAGGCCCAAGCTCGGCATTCGCCACCATTCACCAGCTCCACTTCGAGTAACTTCGATTTGACTATTGTTGTTCTTTTTTTTTCTTTGATGGCAGTGCTGGAGCTTTGCGTGGTTTGACTTAATAAAAGCCAACTTAAAGCCGAGCTACGCAGCAACCGCAGCCACAACAGCAACGGCGGCAGAACAACCACAACAACGTAAGCTACGGCAACGGCAACGGCAACGAGTGACTGGAGCGATGGCAAAAACGTTGAAAAATACAAATTCGAAAATGACTCACAACCAGAAAATGTGAGCGGAATATTAATGTAACGACAGTTCGCCTCCACGCTACGCTATCCGGCAAGCAGCAACAACAACAACAACAACAGTAGCGTAGCGGCAGCAGTGGCTGCTTATTGACAATGCCCCCAACAAAGCCAAAATAAACAGAGCAAGCGTTTGGAGGCAGCAGAGCACGCAGAGGATGGGAAGACGTGTCAAAACTCAGCCAAGCCAAGCCAAGCCAAACCACACTAAGCCAGGGCGAACCAATCTATAATCCAAACCGCAGACTAGAAGACACAGAAGCAAAGAAATTGATGTCAAGCGCCAAGCAGCCAGCAACTTGCGCATTCCAAGGTGACAAGGTGGCGAGTTCGGAGAGCTAAATAACAGCAAACTGCAGCACAGCATGGCGCAAACCGGGCAGGCTGGAATGTAGTCGGTAGTGGTTGTGGCAGAGTTGAGATGCGGCATAGTTGAGATGTGGCATAGTTCGAGCAGCAGTGGAGCCAACGACAGCGGCATGGTTGGCCTGTGACGCTGGCAAGGCAAAAGTGGGCAAACAAGGCGATTTGCGGCATTTGGTCAGTGGGTACACATTGTGGGCGCCCCTTTATTTTGGCCTACGTCAGGCTGCGTGGCTTTAAGTGGAGTTTCCGTTCCGAGCCGAGCGCCGTAGATAGCAACAATAAACAACTAAATATCAACACGCTCGTCAACAACTGCTTGGAAAGGAAGAGTGGCATACTCATATGAAGGAATCGCCTATTGGGCGAGGCATGTGGCCTTCAGTTTAAAGCCAGTTTCGATTGGAGTTGCTGATGATGTCAAATGATTAGCTGCTGCCTGATGTTCTCACGCACGGTTAGACGGCGAGGCATGAAGTGTGGTTTCTACCGATTTGCAAAATTAAGTTGGTTTAAGAATTTAAATTGCGCAATGGAGTTCAGAAACAAAAAACGCTACAAAATAAATCTGTGCTAATTAATCATCGCTGCGAATGTGCGATGCGCAAAAATTAGCAAATAGACAACTAGCTATGTATGTACGTTGTTGCTGCAAAACTTGTTTGCAGCGCGATTTAAGTGTTCAAATTAGAGAAACGCTTCCGCATGGGCCGTAGCCATAATGGCTGAAAACTTAAATTAATTATCGACTCTATGAACGTCAATTTTTGCAAAAATTAATGTGTATTGTCTAAAGCTACGTATGTACATACATACATACACCAAGGAAAGAGATTTGGTAACTAAAATCATATTACGTGTTGAGGGAACTATACATTTTTAGTTGACGTAACTAAACTCTTTTTTTTCGGCGGAATAAATAGATAGAGCATATAATCGCTGATGGCGTAAATTAAAGCAAGTTCCTAGTTGTCAAAAAAAGTAAAAAAAAAAAATATATATTACTGAGGTGATTCCTTTAAAAGTTTATTTATGTAAAAAGGAGGTTCGAGATTTTCGAGGTTTTGAACGTTATCCTGTTTCAGAGGATGACTGCTGTGGTTTTCGAGTATAAATAAGTAAATATTTGGCGCTCACATTTTTGTTAATTGTTCAGCCCTGCTTCTTCTCCAATTTGTCGTGTGAATCTTGATATAACGCCCTCGAATTGCTTTTTGATCACAGGAGTGTTCTCAAAGGTTTTTCTTTGGTCGTCGAGGAGCGACTGCTTTAGAAAAAAATAGGGGATTATCTATACATATTACACCGTGCGACAAAAACTAAAAAATTTTAAAACACACGCAACTGTGGGCCAAATATAGTAAAACTGCGTTTTTAGTTTTTCACTTTGGCGTCAGGATCTTTTTTTAAAGGACTTTGAAATTAAAAAAAAAAATAAAAATATTTTTAAAAATCTGTGCAGTGTCGGATAACATTATGGGTACCAAATTAAACAGAAAATTCTAAAGAACTATGAAATATTAAAAGTTTTTACTTTGCAAGGACGAATAGTTATTGAAAATGCACTTTTATTTAATTTAATTTTTTTTTTAAGCTAATAAAGTTAGGAGGAGGGGTAATTGGAGGATGTGGTCGCGGGTATGTTAGTCCTTAAAATATCAATTTTTCAAAAAATATATATTGTAAGTTTTCAAGGATATTCAAGGACAAAATTTTTAAAGGACATTTTGCATATGTTTTTATTCTACAGAACTCTCCCCTTTATTTAATAATTTTCATTGCGCTGAATTTTTCAAATAATTTTTTTGAAATTATCATATTTTTAAATTTCAAAGCCCTTTCAAAAACAATCCTGACGTCTGAGAGACAAACCAAATATGTATGTACCCAGTTTTGCTATATTTTGCCCAAATTTTCGCGAATATATTTATTTTTGTGTGTGTAAAATTTACTATCGCGCGGTGTTATAGTATAAATTTGTATATCTTCTTCATATCAGCTTGGGAAATTTTATTAAAATTTGCGATTTTCACTAATTCGGTCTCCTGGATTGCGAAGTTGATCAGGGGCATTTATCCACTCTAACTTAGAATATGGTCGGACGGACGCAGAAGAAAGGTGGCCGACCCACAGTGGTAGAAATGGCCAATCTAGCTCCGATTAAATCAAATTTCAAAATCTATTTTAACGGAAAAACAGATTTGTATTTGATTACTAATACATCAGATAGATCACTGACATTTTTCATTTTGTTTTGCTCTCAATATTCGCACAGCTGTAAAGCTTCAAACACAGCATATGTTGCACCAGATGCAGCCAAAAACCTTTCCGCCTTTTTTAACAAGCAGCTGCAATTGTTCATTAAATTTCTCAAAGTGATTCTAAAATTCTTTTTAATTTTTTTATTTAAAGTTAAAGGTGTGTATTAACGAAAAAAAAAATGTGTTTGTGTCCAGTGTTTGTGTTTCGTGTTTTAGATTTGTTGTTGTTTAAAGTGCTAGTAAGAATTATAATGTTTTCCAATAAATTCACCTGTTGTAGAGGTAAACTTCTGTGATTCGAATGCAATCGATCTAATTTTATTTTTTTTAATTAATGTAGAGTGTTGTTATGTGAAATGTTTAAAATGAGATGCACGTTTTTGCAACTTTTTTATAAATTAATTTTTTTAGTTACAATGTCAGTATCTAAGCGAGCGCTATTTTTGGTATGGTATGCGGAACATGACGCTTCTAAAAAATTTTCTGCCGTGGAATCCTATGTTTTCGACATCATAGATAAAAGCAAATATAATGAGGATCAATGCATTGAAATATCCAACACCACAAAAATAAGCATGAAATGGAGACAAAGCCACCGGGCTCGGATGATTTTTGAGAGAAATAACAAGGTCTGGTTAGATAGTGAAATTTTATTGGTAGACCCAACCCCAAGTTCTGGGCGACCCAAAATAAGCTTCACGGACAGCCAGGAAAAAACAAAAAAGAAAAAAGTGTCTGATATCGCCAAAGAAATCCCGTGCGATGAGCTCATGTCTGCGGCCAGCACTAGTTTATACAAGGCTGGTAGAGGACTGCATCAGTAGTCGTATCAATGTTGAACTCCGATGAAAATTTGCCAAAAAGATTAAAATCTGCCATATTAACCAATAATAATGAAGTCATAAAATACACAGCAGAGGAAGCTTTAGCATTATATATTGATGGCGGTTATACAAAAAGGGTTTACATGGACTTGCAGAATGGAACTAAAAAGAGAAATGCTAATATATTTCCCACTTATGATGTTTTACTGTCTGCGAAAAAAATTTGCTACCCTGATGGGCTACAAGTTACTGATCATTCTTTTGAGGTGCCTTTACAATGTTTGGTTAATCACACAGTGGCCAGAATATTTGCTGCGCATTCCCAAGATTTCACAAACTCTGAGAGTATTAACGCTCTTAAGATAACTGCCATTTACAAATGGGGTTGTGATGGAAGTAGTGGCCACTCAACTTATCGACAAAATTTTGATAATGTTGACGCTTGTATGATTGACCAACATATGTTTACGGTGTGCTTGGTACCATTACAAATAGTTTTCGGTTCAACCATACTCTGGAAAAATGCAAAACCTTCATCAACTCCTTATTGCAGACCACTAAAATTACTTTGTCAAAAGGAAACAGCAGAATTAATCCGTGATGAAGTGAACAATGTCGAATCTCAAATAGCCAAAATTCAGCCAACGAAACTTCAAAATTATGAAGTTCATCATCAGTTCCATATGACCATGATAGATGGGAAGGTATTTAGTGTTGTGGCAGAAACATCATCCCAAAAGTGTGGAATTTGTGATGCATCACCAAAAAATATGAACAACCTTCAAATGGTGAAAAATTTTCCGTGCAAAGAAAACTTATACGAATGTGGATTATCAACTTTACATGCGTGGATTCGCTTCTTTGAGTGTATTCTGCATATCGCTTACAGAATTCCAATTAAAAAATGGCAGATTCGCAGTTGTGATATGGCGACTGTTGATAAAAAGAAAACTGAAATACAAACAAATCTGAGAAAAGAAATGGGTATACTGGTTGATATCCCAATGCCTGGATCAGGCACAACTAATAATGGCAACACATCCAGAAGATTTTTCCAACAATCAAAATTGGCTGCTCAAATAACTGGTGTTAGCAGTTTATTAATATATCGTTTCAGCGTTATTTTACGGACAATGGCTTCTGGATATGAAATCAATACGGACGCCTTTCAGCAGTACGCATACCAAACAGCAACTATTTTTGTTGATTTGTATCCCTGGTTTTATATGCCCTCATCGGTCCATA
>NW_023458566.1:18672996-18674003 GCF_013731165.1 Rhagoletis pomonella | reverse complement strand
GTTTTATGCTTCACGTTCGCGAAGGAGAATCAATACAGAATATTTGATACGTTCACCTTCGCGTTCGCGTACGAAGGTGAGTGAATATTTCCGAACCCTGGTTGGAAATCATAATAAACACAGCAACAGCAAAAAAAAACACAAACAGCAACATTATTTATTTTAACCGCAAGCAAATTTAAAATATTCACTGCTGACTTTTGTCAAGCACCCGCTTCATACAAGCTGGGGATTTCCCGATTTTATTAGAAGGCGAGCATTTAATTGTGTCGTGGAATCGGAGTCGAATGCGTATCTGATTGTCTATTATTGTTTACATAGCTGAGGAATACAGTCGAGAAATTGTTCGGATAGACAAATAAATCCAATCTTTACTTCGTTCAAAATTCTCAAAAAAAATATTCTAAGACATAACGGAGTTTAACACGATCCCGATGGGTAAACTCGATATTCGAGGCGAATTTCAACCCCCCTCCCTACTACCCATCATTCGCGTATACCAGCGAAGACGCCACGTGACGCCTGCTTAATCTTCTTGAAAGCAGTGGCTGCAGATCGTTTGTGGCTTGCGCATGGAGGGGAACATGGCGGTATGCCATTTGGAGCTCCAACTTGCCTTTTTTCCGCAATCAATTTTTTCATATACTCCTACATACATATATGTATACGTATGTATGTATATAATGCGTTCCTTAGCAATCAGTGAATGCAAAATGTCTATGCGTACAACAAATTTGCATGCAATAATAACATGGACAATTGGACTCTCCCTGCATGCTGGTGAGCATTCCATACATACATACATACATACAGACCCCTGCGGAAAAAAATTCTCAATTGATAAAAAAATAACCCACTTGTAGTTAGTTTTTTTTTGCGGGATTTCTATAAAATATATAACTTGTAGTTAGCTACAAAAAGCTAACTTGAAACTAGTTGACAAATAATGCAGGAGTAATGAAGGAGATTGTTTTCTTTAAACGCGTTTCTATTTAAATATCCTGCAC
>NW_023458566.1:18619489-18672896 GCF_013731165.1 Rhagoletis pomonella | reverse complement strand
TTTTTTTTTGGCGTAATAAATAAACAGAACATATAAGCGCTGCTGGCATAAATTAAAGCAGGTTCCTAATTGTCAAAAAAAAAAGTAAAAAAAAAAATATATTACTGAAGTGATTCCTTTAAAATTAAATTTATGTAAAAAGGAGGTTCGGGATTTTCGAGGTGTTGAACGTTATCCTGTTTCAGAGGATGACTGCTGTGGTTTTCGAGTATAAATAAGTAAATATTTGGCGCTCACATTTTTCTTAATTGTTTAGCCGTGCTTCTTCTCCAATTTGTCGTGTGAATCTTGATATAACGCCCTCCTCACAGGAGTGTACTCAAAGGTTTTTCTTTGTCTGTCGAGGAGCGACTGCTTTAGAAAAATAGGGGATTACTTATACGTATTACACCGTGCGACAAAAACTAAAAAATTTTAAAACACACGAAACTATAGGCCAAATATAGTAAAACTGCGTTTTTAGTTTTTTCTTTGAAATTAAAAAATAAAATATTTTAAAATATCCGTGCAGTATCGGATAACATCATGGGTACCAAATTAGAGAGAAAATTCTAAAATACTATGAAATATTAAAAGTTTTTACTTTACAAGGACGAATAGTTATTGAAAATGCACTTTTATTTAATTTTATTTTTTTTAAGCTAATAAAGTTAGGAGGAGGGGTAATTGGAGGATGTGGTCGCGTGTATATTAGTCCTTAAAATATAAATTTTTCAAAAAATATATATTGCAAATTTTCAAGGATATTCAAGGACAAAATTTTTAAAGGACATTTTGCATTTTAATATATTTTTCTTTTTATTTACTGTCGCGCGGTGTTATAGTATAAATTTGTATATCTTCTTCATATCAGCTTGGCAAATTTTATAAAAATTTGCGATTTTCATTAATTCGGTCTACTGGATTGCGAAGTTGATAAGGGGCATTTATCCACTCTAACTTAGAATATGGTCGAACGGACGCAGAAGAAAGGTGGCCGACCCAGCCATATGCGGCAACTTGCGCGGGATCAGCCTCTCAAAGGCCATTTGCAAGGTATTATCGAGCGTTTTGTGTGAAAAGCTGAAGCCCACTATCAACAAACTGATTCGGGCTTAGCAATTCGTTTGCTCAAAATCTAATCTTCCTATATTTGATTTTTCTTTTATACCATGCGCATAACTTAAGGCCTAATCACACAACCTTAGGCCTAGTTTAGGTACCTATTCGTATGGTGTGTAATTTCTTGACATTTCTACAACAACAACAATATTAACAGGCAAGCAGAAAACAACTGACGTAATTGCTGCTGAATCGTAGATATAAAAAAGAAAAAAAACTAAATCAAGGAAAAAACAATATATACATACATATCTACATTTGAGTTATTTGCTGTGTTGTTATGACTATTTTGTCAGATTTTGTATGCGGCGCATTACTGGCGTTTTTTTTCGGCTCTTGCGGAAACGTACATTGTACTTTAGTACAGTGTGTTTAAATGTATGTACACATGTCTGAATGTTATTTTGTGATTGATTCTAGGAAATTTCCCCTTTTGTAGAACATAAATTCCAAATCATTATCTCTACTCATTGCACAATGCAACCGTGAATGTAGAAATCACACAGCAGCGGCACTATTCAGCAAAATTTTGGGTTATGCTGAACCAGCAGAGTGACAGTTTGGTGATTTGTTATCAACAGGGAATGGATTTCATAAAAATTGCCAGTTTTCTGCCAAAGAGATAGAGTAGAATGAGATTGAGAATGTATACGATTTAGCTTTCTCAGGTTCTGATAGTTTTAAACGTTCCATATTTAAATTGGGCGCCACTTATATAAATCAACTCACGTCGAGCGCACGTTTAGTACATTCCAATGATTTTCTTCGCGAAAATCGAATGAAAATACTGCCAAGAAATTTCAAAATGCATCAAGGTTTATCGTCTAATTTGCTGTTAGAGGTTAGAGCGTTAAAATCTAAAATTCGTAGTAAAATTTTAGCCTTAGTCAAGTCTACACAGTGTTAGAAAAAATCTCATGAATGAATGATAACTTTTGTGGTACCATCGATGTGATCGAAGGCAGACGGGAGGGAACTCTTCGTTTTTATCATTTGAACTTTGCTCAAAGCGCATTGTCGCGCGGTCGGTTTAGATAAAATTCCTTACCAACAACTCATAGAATTAATAACTTTCACGTGTTTCTCGAAATTTTCGCAAATCACACACACACACACACAAAACTAGTTGATAATTTTTTCTTATTGCATGTATGTATGTATGTATGTTCAGGGGTACGTGTCAAACTCCCCGCAGAACCATCATCCGTCACGCAACAACAAAATCATTGATAAAACCAAGAATATTGAGCAATTGCTCCGTTATGTGTGTGTGTGTGTGTGTGTGGTATTTCACATTCCGGCATCGACTAAATTTGAGAAATTAAAAAGCAATTAACCACATCGTGGAACAAACTGACTTTCTTATATCTTTTTTTTTTTTGAATTTTCAGTGTTTGAATTAATACTTCCTTTTGGATTTCACATTGAATATACATATGTATGTGTATATATTCAAATAAGTATGTAGACATGAAAACGTGGCTGGCGACTTAACAGTTATTGCAATAAATGACTGAGTGCTTTGGGTCACGCGAATCATTTATTAGGCATCAAGGTGAACGACTAAGCCGACCAAGCGGACCAAGTGTCTCGTGATCGACCACCTGATTATTGAAGGTATTTTCTGGCTTTAGAGAACATAAAATGACTTTGTTGTAAAGAGCACAATTTTGAACTTAGAATTTGCAATTTACCTGTTTGAAAAGTTATTGAACATATTTACATACATATGTACATACATACATATACAATGTACGTGCATTCATTCATATACAAATTATGCTCATACATACATACATTAGTCTTGATCGTTCCCGGTACACAATAGAAAATTAGATTACCGAAGATAGTTTAAAAGCGTATTTCCTTGTGAGGATTTGGACATTTTTCACTCGTTTACTTCGTTTGTTCCAAATTTGTCCCCGATTTTTAGCTACGTTACTTTGTTGATAAAAAAAAATTAAGGGTACACATCCAACCGAATCGGTACCCTTTAAGAAGAAAACGATTTCTAATCAAATATGTATATTAGGGTGGTCCTTAAATGTAGGAAGCCAATTTTTACAACAGATTTCCTAATCCTCAACCCTTACGTCGATGTTACTATAGTCGAAGACATCACATATAAATTTTGGTCCTCGATTGGAGGCGGTTGAGGTGTGTCGCACAGGTGTGTCAAAGTTTAGATTACCCTATGAAAACGTCTTAACCGATTCCATTCGTGACTAAAATTTATATGTTAAATCATCGACTTAAGTAGTATCGATTTTGGGCATTAAATGAAAAAACAAAAATTTTTAATTTTTTGAGTCCTTAGAGGCATCTGGTTTTTGACTCCTTTGCGACACGCATGAAAACTATGTAATGGCGATTTCGTTTCTACAAAAAATGTTGCCTTCTCGGTAGAAACGAGATCGGCATAACATGAATAATAAAAAAAATGCGTTACTCATACGCCATGTGGCACAAATAGCCTTACTTAAGATTTTGTACTAATTCAGCGCATTTTTATAGAAACAAACGTGTGTCGGTTTTAATCTCAGAAAAATAGTGTTGTTTACATTTATCTGGCCAGTATCGTATTTCGTCTCGTTTCTGCGTTAATCTCGTATCTGCAATAGAGTTAGTCTTGAGAACGCAAGAAAAAATGCTTATTAACTTTCTCTGGGATGCAATAAACGTATTTCTTACTTAATATATCTGGTTATACTAACACTAGTTACCACCTACTCTTGTTAAAAATGGTAATATTTTTTTTTTTTTAAAAAATGGAGATGCGTGATTAACGCAGAAACGGAACAATATCACTTAACAACTGGACAGCAAACGAAAGAGTTAAGAGCCAAACCCGATTTTGGCCATTTTAACGACGTGGCCAGGCTGAGTACCTAAATAAATACATACTTTTTTCGCGACTCGGTCTAATGTACGTATTTATATGTGGATATATACATACATACATATACATATGTACTTGTATTTTCACACTTTTGGTTGGTCGGTTGACTGCCCGCACAACAAATCGTTAACATCCGCTTCTGAGTTTTAATGAATGAATTCAACTCAATTAATTTATCGCTGCGTGTATGTGTACACATCGAGGCACACATGCATAGTGCCAAAAGTGGGTTTCATGTACATATATGTACATGCCTACTCGTATGCACATATGTACCTTCAACTTTGCTGCAAATGCAAGTCAAATATTCTCAGATAAAAAACTAAGTATGGATTTGAATGTGTACACACTTACATACATATGTATGTATGTAAACATATTATTTATGGAATCCCTGCATCAAATTAAATTCAATCTGAATATCGCAAATATAAACTAGTTTCAATGAAGTGTGGAGGTGAAGTCATAAGGGGACGTCCATAAATCACGTAACCGCTTTACGGGGTATAACTAAATTTAAAAAAAATTTAAAAAATTAACTTTCCAGCTTAAAGCCGAAAGTGCTGCTTTCCGCAAAAACCCAAGCTCCAAAAAAAAAAAAAAAAATATTTCATTGTTCCGAACTTGTTTAAAACCTCGATATTTTCTGCCAATTGAGTAAAATTTCTTTTTCACATGAATTAAAATTTTTTCTGCTAAATAATTAAATTTTTTGAGTTTCGTTTTTCCTCAATCTAGACAATTATTACTTAGTTTGTTTTTAATTTTGTATGAGAGCGAGAAAGGTGGTCATAGAAAATCACTACGGAGGAGGGAGTACAAAAGTGCAGAAAAGTGTACCACGTGATTTATGCACGTCCCCAAAATAATAAAAAATTCTTCTGGTGTTAAAAAACTTAGTTTATTTCAGGCTTTCGGACACATACTCATATTGGTATTCCTATTATTCGCCAAACTTATCTCAGCCAATTCGAACTACAGATTTTTCTCATCAAAAAGCTCGTTTTCAATTCACAGCAGGGCAGCTCAAAACTTCAATTTGCCACATTACGTCTGTATGTAAGTTTGTAGATATGTATGCACGAGTATTACATGTAATTGCACATTTTTCCTTAATTGTCCCGGGTCAATGTCAGCTCAGTCATTTCGCGCCAATTGAACAATGCATACGAATGCGCTGGCTCACTCGCTCGCCCATTCATTCATGGCGATTACTACTTCCAAAAGAATGCGAATAATGCGATCATTCATCATCAGCGCTCGGTAATAATGTTACACAGCTGTGCGCACATTGTGTGGCATGCAACATTCGCATTACTATTTCGCACACACTAAATTGTGAGAATTTTTTAATTTGTTTGCATTATTTTTTTTTTTTTGGTTTTGTTTTGCTGCTGTGTTGTGCTGGAAAAACTCAGTGGACGTAGCAGCCCAAAAAAAAAAAGCAAAAAGCTTCCAACAATTGAGTCACCGTCATTGTAATGCATACATGGTAAATCAGTATGCTTATGTATCCATCTGTAAGTGTAAATACACATAGGTAAATAATTTTTTGTAGTTATTGCATTGTGGGAAATAAAATTAGTTAACTTTCGATGCAGATGTATGTATACCGGTTTCATCCATCCTTTTGGTTGCCACAAGCGTTTGGACCGCTCCAACAAGAAACCTTACAGCAGTGAGTGCAACTTTTTTCCGGAATCAACACAAACGTCGATCTATCGGAAAGTCATTTTCGACAAATACTGTTGAGCTTAGTTCGGTCGTCAATGCGGTTACGAAAGAAAGAAATAAAACACTAACGAAACGCGAGTGATTTGCTGATTACCGATCTAAATTGGATAAGAACGCCGAAACAACAACGCGTGGTCAGGCAAAGCGCGAGTAATTCCTTACTCAGAATCGGCTGTCCTGGGGTTAAGGTCTGGTTACTATAGCAGACCTAACTTCTACCTATCCAGACTCGACCCCGATATACTCAATACTTGTCCGGCTTGTAGAGGTTACTCAAATGACACCAACCAACTCTTCACTCGCCCACACACAATAAGCTAACACCCCTCTGCCTTAGTTCCATCCTTTCGCCTAGCCAATTTAGGCAGGGTTTAGTGGTACAATGGCAACAACAAAAAGAAAACTGATATGAAATTAGCTCATTGTGCAGGAAAATACCACTCCCCTTACTCCGTTCCAAGTACAAGATGATAACGCAAGTTCGAATGACGTAGCTTGAGCTGTTCAGCTATTGATCTACTCGATAAACTTACCGGCATATCATGTAACGAAAGACGAGTTCGCTAGCCAGCAATATTGGCGTAAAAACTATCGGAATCCGCACGTGCCGGCGTCTTTTAGGTACATTAATTCATTAACTGGTCATTACGACTGACAATGTACTAGACGCACTGACTAGAGACCATCAGCTAACGCTATCAATCAATATGATATCCTAGAAAGCAAAAACAACAATGCTATACGAATCGGAACACAACACTATAGTGGCGAGGTGGATTAATCGCCGAATCGCTGGTATTTTGTATGAAACGAAAGTTTATGCGATGCACTCAAATTCATTTTCGGATATTCCAGGCAATAAATATGCACACTGTTCATGTGATCTGAGGTTAGGAGTTACTCTTAACGAGTACAGAGGGTGAGGTTTCACATAACGGTAAATTGGTTTTATGAGAAGCTTATTTATGGCAGAAATACACTCCGCAGTTTGGGCGACTGCTGTTAGAAACCACTCTTTTTCAAATGTAGATGTTTCCGGGCCAAGGATCGAACCCAAGTTCTACGGGGTATGTACCACCAACCACTCAGCCATAGCGATTGATAATATACTACCCCGATAAAAAAAAAAATCACTTTAGTTACGCGCAGCCTGGTTTTGGGGCAATGAATAGTTATCAAAAATCCTATGCAAATGTTCTCGGGCTCCATTTTAATCAAACCATTAGTTATTTGCTTGAGGAGCACTATTTCGGTATCAAAGCTCCCAGAAGCTTCATTGCTTCGGCCTAGAGCTTTTGTATACAAATTCTTCAACTTTTGTCTGATACAAGGTACATACAGTGACTCAAACAAATGACCACGCGTTGATTTTCTTCAAATATTTGTAATGTTTTTCGAGCTAATTTTTTTTTGTTATTTTTATATAAAAATATTGTCTAAGCCTTAAACAAAACCGTGTAAACCTCACTTCCAAACTTTATACAAAATTTAAGAAAATTCAACAAATTTTCAAGCTTTTGTTCTGAATTTTTAGAAAATTTTTGGGTATACAATTTTAGTCTATTGAAGTGCAAGTTTCAAACGGCTAAAAAATCGCGTTGATTTTTGAGAATTTTTTTTGGTGACGGATTTTTGCACTTTTTTGATATAAGTATGAATTTCTAATGAAATAAAATGCGGAAGGCCGTCAGCAACAAAATTTCAAAATATCAACGCAAGTTTTTGCAAATTGCGCTTGTTATATTAAAAAAAAAAAATTTTATGCAAATTTTTAGAATTTTCCTAAATTTTGTATAAAGTTTGAAACTGTGATTAAGAAGGTCTTGGTTAAAGCTTAGACGATATTTTTATATAAAAATAACAAAAAAAAAATTTATCTGGAAAAATATTACGAATACTTGAAAAAAAAAACAACACGTGGTCATTTGTTTGAGTCACTGTAAGTGTTTTTGCCTAAACGTCGAGTTTTGTATTCAAAATGCGTAAGCAAACAAGGTATTAACTTTCCGGTATTACTTTTTGACTAATTTTCCATGCAAAAACCATTATAAATAAATCAAACTTCCACTTGCCTCTTAAAGCATATAACTGGAATTAATTGCGTTTATTTATTTACACACAAGCTGCTATTTATTTAGTTGTACTTTGTTTCTACTTTGTTGAAGACTAAATTCTGGTCAGCTGTTTGCTTGTCGAAATTTTTATTTTTATTTTTTTTCAGCGTAAAAACCACAGAAATCATGACTATAAATAGAAATGTTATTAGTACTCGAAGCACACAATCGCGTCATTGCAGTTTAGGTTCTTCCGCCGAAATATAAATAAATAGAAACAATAATAAATTTAAGTGGAAAATACATAGTATAACAACATCACAGGCAAATACAGAAGAATGTACATATGTATGCAATTGCTGGGAAGGCGACATGGACACTCCTTTGGCGGTTCAACTGCCAACTGCTAAAATTCCCCACAGATTCGACAATCCAACGAACTGGCAGATGCCGCCGCCGCTGCCGCCAATCAGTTGGAAATCATAATAAACACAGCAACAGCAACAGCAAAAAAAAAAACAAACAGCAACATTATTTATTTTAACCACATGCAAATTTAAAATAGTCACTGCTGATTTTTGTCAAGCACCCGATTCATACAAGCTGGGGATTTCCCGATTTTATTAGATGGCGAACGTTTAATTGTGTCGTGGAATCGGAGTCGAAAGCGTATCTGATTGCCGATTACTGTTTACATAGCTGAGGAATACAGCCGAGGAAATGTTCGGATAGACAAATAAATCCAATCTTTATTTCATTCAAAATTCTCAAAAAAAAAAAAATATTCTAAGACATAACGGAGTTTAACACGATCCCGATTATTAAACAGCGCATACCATCGAAGACGCCACGAGACGCCTGCTTAATCTTCTTGAAAGCAGTGGCTGCAGATCGTTTGTGGCTTGCGCATGGAGGGGAACATAGCGGTATGCCATTTGGAGCTCCAACTTGCCATTTTTCCGCAATCAATTTTTTCATATACTCCTACACACATACATATGTACATATATATGTATATAATACGTTCCTTAGCAATCAGTGAATGCAAAATGTCTATGCGTACAACAAATTTGCATGCAATAATAACATGGACAATTGGACCCTCCCTGTATGCTGGTGTGCTGGTGAGCATTCCATACATACATATAGACCCCTGCAGAAATAAATTATCAATTTATAAAAAAATAACCCACTTGTAGTTAGCTTTTTTTGCGGGATTTCTATAAAATATATAACTTGTAGTTAGCTACAAAAAGCTAACTTGAAACTAGTTGACAAGTAATGCAGGAGTAATCAAGGAGATTGTTTTCTTTAAACGCGTTTCTATTTAAATATCCTGCACTTCGCAACTACTTTTTCGAATTGAGTACAAATAAAAGGGAGATCGAAATTTCATATTATCATTTTGAAGTTATGTCTGACGGAGTTCGAATATGGACCCACCTACAGCAGAATATGGAAACAAGTATGAAATGTAATAAAATAAAAAAAGTAAATAATAATAAAAAAAAATAAAAAAATATTTTGTTTTTCCTATTGATATTTTATATCTAAAATTAGTTCGTTACAAGTTAGTTACATCAAATGCCGAGGTAAACCACCCTTGACTATTTCACGGCCATCGCCATAGAAATATAGTTAGATTTCATCAAAGAAAATACACAGATAACAAGTGACTTTTAGCTCCTTCCAAATCAACTTAAAGTTAGCTTATAGTTAGATACATTTCCTGCAGGGACACGTGTGGCACCGCGGCCATGTGCGTACAGTGGCATGACACATATTGGCGCTTACTGTGCGAGGAATGCTGGGTGACACCAGCAACGCCTCTCATTGACATGCCGATCGCTGTAAAATTTAATATACTCAGGAGCTTGCCTGTAGGAAATTATGCGCTCAATATGGATATGTCATCAAAGAAAATAAAAACCTATAATATTACTTTAATATTCGTGAAACATTAGCTATAAATAAAATTATTTTACAAGATAAATGAGATCGCTTTGGTAGTTAGTTATCTAGAACATTTTGGGGCACTCGGAAACCCCACTTGTGAAGGGTTTGACCACTTCCTAAATATATAAAGACTTAGTAATGACACAAATTTATTGTTTTTACAAAAGTACTGCGTTTCTTTAATTTTAAATGCCCGGATGTACATATGTATGTATGTAAGTAGTCTCTACATATAGCATTTTCATACAGGGCACCTCTATATGCATCAGACGCATACATATGCAGTATGCAAGAATGAATCAATTTTGAGTTAGTATTTCTTGTAGTGCAGGCAGATATCGCGAGCCACATTTTGGAATTTTCTCATTTAAAACGAAGTGCCATCTGTGTTATGCGGACTAACAACAAACAATTGGCGACTGTTAGCGATGTCGCGCATTATTTTTTCTCTTCAATAGGAAATGTTTTGTGTAATGCCTATTTGCATAAATATACATATGTATGTATACTAATCTTGTATTTAAGGTCATTTTCATTAAAAAGGAACACAAAATATTTAATATATCAAGAAGAGGATAAATACTTGTGGCACCTAGAAGTAGTTATTCAGAACATTGGCCTTCTGTGACAGTTCCAAACTACTTTATTTGGCAATAGAGTTAAATTATTTATAACATCTCAAAATCTACGTTTATAGTTTTTCAATATCCTACTGAAGGACAAAAATGTTTAAGGGCATTATTTTTTTAAATACAAGATATCATAAATATCCATCACATTGAAAATCCTTGCCTAAGCACATTTCTTTACGCTTTCAGAGCCCAATCAAGGCATCAGATAGGCTGAGGGACTACATGAAGCCAAGTCGCGAGCAGAATGCCTTGGATACGAGACGATCTCAGAAGCAACTCAGCAGATCTTTGCCGTGCGACTATATTTTGCTACGCCACTGAACCAATTATGCATACAAAAAGAAAGGCGGTCCTCTAAAATTTCCGAAGGAAGTACAAGCTCTGCTGCAACTAGATATACGGCCCCAGCGAGCTCTTCCACGGAAAAAAGTACTCAACGAAGGCACATAGCCGATATAGCTGCATCCACAAATATAAAATTCTGTTACTATCGATATATCATTTTCTTGCTCTATGCTCTACCAATGTCTTCTAAAACTGTATAAATAGTCAAAACAAATATAAAAGCAAACATTTTGACTAATAGTGAGCTAATCGGTAGCAAAAAAAAAAATTTAGTTAAACTTGCCGAGCTCGAAAAACAGCAAGTGAATGGACATATTCAAGTATTGTTTTTTTGTTTTTTGTTTTTTTTTTTGAAACCTTGAAAAACAAAAACGGATTTACTATATTAGTTTAGCCTTTCTGTTTGCTGACTAGTAAATAGTTTAAAATTATGTAGTAATTTTTCCAAATTGCAAATTTCACTAAATTAGTCAGCCATAATTTGCGCCAAAGTAAATACATTTGTAGTAAATGAATAATGGGTTACCATAAAAAAATAATAAAACAATATTATGCTAACTTTCTCTATGAATCAATTAGGCAAATCGCAAAACAGAAAAAACAACGCTGATTTCCATCCAAAAGTTTGTTCGTGTGCGATCAAAGCCACTTAAGAAAAAATTAATTATTATATTTTTTTTTTTGTTCGCAACATCCAAAATATTCAAATGTACATAGTCAAGTTTTAATTTGTATGTATTTAAATACATATGTATGTATGGGCATTTGGCACTGATTAATCGGCCATTCACAAATGAATTTTTTTTGCATGCTTTACGCTTTTATTTATTTTTAGCATAGCAATATTTAAACGGAATTGATATTGGAGCTAAAATTAGAAACGAATTATTAATAACTTATTGTTTTGTTTATTTTTAAATTTAGTTTTTTTTTTTTTTGTTTTTTATTTAAGGTCACACAAATCCAAATTGCCTTGAATCAAAGATGCCAAATTGATTAATGATTGTGTGAGCTGTAGATTGTTTTACATAAAAATGCTAGACATTTTACAATAACAAAAGAGTTAGGTATGTATGTATGTACTATAACTACAAGGGTTGCCTAAATATGCATACAGATAGTGCAAATTATTAAAAGCATTATTGGACCTCAAATAAAGGAAATCAATTTAATTCGTATTTATATGTTTTGGACATTTTGGCCGTTGTTCTATTTTTAATATTTTCTAATTTTCTGATAAATTAGAATCTATTCTTATTTTTTTTTGATTTTTGCGTGGGCTGCCCTGGACCCCATTTGATCGATCTGTTGTTACAGATTGATTACACTGAATTGATGAAACCAAGTTTTTCTGAAAGTCTGGATTGTTGTATATATGCAAGTGAGTAATTTCCCCGTTTCCCAGGTTGGCGATCTTAGGCCGTTTTTTTTGATATGAAGTTGGGGGTGGTCCCAGAGTAGGATTTAAAATAATTACAAGTGGTTTAAATTCAAATATTTACAACATTCTTCCTGGGGGTTTTGGGGTGGGAGAATCTGAATTTGCAATCTATTTTTACCAAAAACGACCGCTATCGTACGCTTTGATGAAAAAGACGCGGAAGGAACATGAAAGAAAATTGCAAACCATTTTCTCAACAATTTCTCTTCTTTTCGTAAAAATAAAGTGCAGATTCAGATTCTCCCTATCCGAAAACCCCCATAAAAGCCTTTTCAATGCATAAATATTAGCATTTAATTAAAAAAAAACGCTTAAAATCGCCAACATGGGAAAACCTCGAAATTACTTCTATATACAGTCCAGACTTTCAGAACAACTTGGTTTCATTAGTTCCACAGCCGACTGTCGACCAGCAGTCAAACCTCCGAGTGTATTTCTGCCATGAAAAAGGCTTCTCATAAAAATACAATCGCCGTTCAGAGTCGGCGTAAAACTGTAGGTCCCTCCCCTTTGTGTGACAACATCAAGGCGAACGCCACAAATCGGAGGAGAAGCTCGGCCAAACACTAACATATTGTTATTATTATTATTGTTATTGTTATTTTTATAACATTTATAACGGGCTCTAAGCCATTTTATTTTAATAATTTTTTATAAATACAACATAAATTGATCCCCACATATAATCGACAGATTTCTTCTTTAGCTCAGCAGTATTGGCTTATTTATTCAAAAGAGCCAGGAGTATTTTATTATTCGACTTTCTTTTTAGCGGAGTAGCCATTCCTGTGAAGTTTTTTTTATATAAACACCATGCAAGCGAACTTTTTTCTCAAAAATTTACATCTAAATTATTGAATTTCAGCTCTAATTTGTTCAAATACCTAAGGCAAATTTTTTGGGGTAGGACGATCCCTAGTATTGGGTCCATTCATATGGATGCATTAAGTCGGTTATATAACATCATTCTACTATAAAAAGAACCAGTATATTTTCTTCCTCCCACGCACACACAACAAGTGTTTTCTATCCTCTCGCTGATCGGTCATTGCGTGATTATTTATAGAGGAACAAAAATTATAATTATTAGCATTCGACTCTGAACAATGCGCGCTCTCGTTTACTTCTACGTTAACATTTAAATCTATTTAGATATGTACATACATATATACTACTTATGTATGTATGTATATATATAAATAAAAATAAATATAAATTCAGTTTAACTGGGCAGCCGCTAGAACTGGATCGGGAACACTGTTTATTATTATATTAGTTGAGTAACAACAATATTGGCGATAAGCCGGTTTCTGCGAAGCGTAATATTAGAGCGATCGATGTAATCGACTAAATCAGCAGTTGATTGTTAATCTAAAAAATAGATGTAGGTATATAGTATATATATATGTATGTATGTATGTATGTATATTCCCAATAGAACTTGGGATCATCGTTCGATTGCTCGATGAGAACTCTCTTTGCTAGTTTACGATTAATCCCCATTGCTCCCCATATTTGTGTGTATAAGCGTGTTAATTTGACCTCCTAAACAAGCAATCAGGGAATGCATAAACAAATATAATTTTAGAAACCTCCTTAAAGAGTAATAAAGGATTGCCCTCAGAATAATCTCCCACAAGCCTGCCAAAGAAACAATGAAATAGGGGTACACAGAACTGGATCCCTAATTCCTCCCAAACGAGCATTAAAGGAATACATTCCGGTTTTCCATAAAAGTTTACGAGGTATACGTGGTTACGCGGTATTTACACGTTTCGATGAATCGGCCCTAATATGCCCAGCATGGTTCCATGTGCAGAAGAACACGCAAATACAGTCAGCTCTGAGTACTCAGGAACTTTTAGGTTAGGGGCTAATTAGAATTTGTAATCTATGTCTGTTGGTAGGCCTCGACCTCGACGTGTATATAAAATGGTTTAAAGTACAAAAACGCGTAACTAACATTTGCTGCCAAAAATTGGATTTGCTCACACAAGCTCTTGGCTCAATTCTTATCTAAATATTCGTCCTGAAATGTAGTAGCCAGAAATGCTATTGCTTTATAAAAACGAGAACCATTTTGAAATATGAGTATTTTTAATCTCTAGAAAATAAATTTTTGCAACCTCACATACGCGGTTTTGTACTTTAAACGACGACATCATACTTTAACGTCCGACCGTAAATGCCGGAGACATCACGACAAATATAAAAAGGCAAAAGAAAGTTGATTTTCGAAATTGTCTTGCAAAAATACTTTAGTCCAGCGCTGGCCATGCCTGCTTTAGACTCAAGGGTCTATGGCGAACTTTTTTCTTACTTGTAAGGTGGTACGGTGTAATGTACATTTGTAGTATATGTATGTATATATATATATATATATATATATATGTACGACCGTTAGCTTTTGTGTGAAAAGTCGTCCACTAAAACGGTAAATTATCTCTGGTTGGGCGCACTTCCAACCCCTTCACCCCGTCATTGTGTAGGTGGGTGTATGCAGATATGTTACTTATACCCAAATACCTACATACATACATATAAAGCCCGAGTTTCTTCCTACTTTGGCGGCGGCGGCTCTCTCTTTGGCTTCAATTACGTTTTGTTTCGATTCGCTTTGGAATTACGCTGGCTTGCGGGTTTAGTGCGGTGGACACTGGTGGCGGGGTGGTGTCGCTGGTGAGTGAATTTTATTTAAATTTGTGAGTTTTACCCATTAGCCGCTAAACCAATACAATATGGGGCATAACGGCAACAACAACAACAACAATAGCAACAAAATCAGCAGCGGCACAGTTAAGCTCTGTTCGCAGGTTCGGGTAATAAATCACGAAAAATGTGCCAAAGTGGCAGCTATTTTCGATATGGCTGTCAGTTGAATTTTTCGGTTAAAAACAACGGTTACAATGAATGGTAAGTACCAGAAAACATTAAAATAAATAAAATGATAACAAAACCAGCTGTGAAGCAAATTCGACCGAAAGGAGTTGAACCGATGACGATAAGGCGGGTGGCGCTGATGTGGGATTTTTTCGTAGGGTGGTTGGTTGGTTGGTTGGTTGGTTCGTTGGTTGGCTGGTTGGTTGTTTGGCAGAAGGAGAAATGACAATCAATGCTTGTAAAAATTAAAAGAAGTAAAAGTAGATAGTAACGCAATGTTTGTGGTAATATATGTATGTATGTAGCTAGTATGTATGTAGAACGTGTTTGTTCACATGTAGGTATGTATGTCAGTCTAATTTATGCATACGAACGGTTTCGAAATTTTTTGTGAGATTGAAAGGCGTACAAACTGATTTGTGAGGGTAAGGCGGAAATTGCTTTTCAAAAGTGAAAACGGAGCCAAGAGAGTCAGCGGAAACCATTTCCATTTGGCGATTTGATATCTGAAATGCGTATGTGCGCATCTGTACTTTTATATATCTACGTATATTAAAATCTTTCGGGAGAAAAGCTAAACGAAACACAAAAGTATTAGGTACATATTTCTTAAACATATTTGATAAAATATCGAAATACATAAAGTTATGATATGCTTCTGTTTGGCTAAATTTTAACCTATGAAATAACTAGTTCTTGATTATATTAAAAAAATGTGTTGAAAAAAAAACATTCAGCCAAAATTTAATCACTTTTTAAACAGAGTCGCACATTGCTTCCCTTCCACATAAAATGTGTGGAAAAATTTAATTACAAACGGATTTGAAGGAAAATTGGTTTCTGATTGAATTTGAATTCAAAAATGCAATACGGCGAAATATGCAAATTTAAATCCATATGCAAAAGATCGTGAACAGCCCAAATGGTTTTTTTACTACCTTTCATATTTTCACTGTAAGTGCAAAAGAGGAGCAGATTTTTATTTTCTCCTTCGATAGTTATAAAATTATACTTTTAAATAAAATGATTAAAAAAAAAATATTTTTACATACTAGTTTTACTAATTCCTGTAATAGTCAGCATTTTTTGAAATTTCGATTAAAAAATGTGTTTATTGAAATACCGTAGATACACCCTATGTTTAATTTTATTCCCAAAAATTTTTATTTGTATATTTATTTACTATATATAAGAAAATAGAAAACGAAAAAACAGCCTTTAATTTCAAATAATGTCGCTTAGACATTTGTTTCTGTGAAGAGCCTACTCAGGGCTTTTGTAGGACGAACTTCAGAAGGCCTTTTGGAGGAGTTTTCCTAAAGCGGCTTTTTTAATTCATAAAATTTATACTTCTCTAATATATTTATTTAAAGTTAACCCAAATTTGGCAAAGTACCTTTATTGGCGAAGCTGATAGTATCTTGGGCAGCCTGGGTGAGGGACATTCTTATAGGCCGCAGTTTCCCACATTCCCTTTCACCAAATTTACTAACATATGTATAATAATCATGGCTCAGCCCGTAACAGGGACACCAAAGTTCCAATGGATTAACACAACTCAGACTACTTTCATAAATTTTCAATGAATACATATTGCCTTATTGGGATGAATCAGCCTTTTGCCTACATCAAATTTAACTGCTTGTCACAGTTTCTCTACAAATTATTCATTCTGATTGCAATAAGGTATACATTGTAGACATTGTTGTTATTACGTACGTACGTACATATGTATGTACATATTTTTGTTTTTGAGTAACTTATTATACTGGTTTACAGCAAAAATGTTCTATGGCTGCCACTATCCAATTCCTACAGAGAATTGTTCGGTGATTACGAAAATCGACATAATTATTTTTTTTTTGTATGGATAACTTTAGGAGTAAGTCTCAATTTACCGTTATTCAGTTAAAAAAAAAAAAGAGTGGTTTCACTCAATCACGTATATCTTACGAGCTAATTGAATAATCGTAACGCGATATACGGGAAATGAAATCTAATAAAATACTCCATAAACCGTATATAGATCGCTCTTCGATAGCCCTGATAGTTTAACCATTTCTGACACCTCTTGCTTTCGATGCAAACACTCTACCTACTCGGGTGTACGTGGCGTATGAGTAACACTCTTTTCTGCTCATATTTCATACAAAAAATCCTTGCGTAGATATTTTCATTTGACCAATCATTACTTTTTTATTTTTTAATCGATTTTCTTCATTGGTAGCTTAATTTTTTTCTACGGCAACACGCTTCAACACAAGTGCAAAACATTTGCATGAAAACTGTTATTTTTCTAATTTTTCCCTTTTTTTTTTTCATAAATATTAACTCGATTTTCGGAATCAGCGAGCGATTCTATGTACATACAATAGTGGCAAGTGGCGTCTGGAGAACAAAAACAAAATTCAAATTTATGATCCAGTGTTATTTTTCATTTTCAACGCATTTGTCATTTCATTTTTCGCTTTTGTTGTTTACAGTCAGTTATCTCAAGGTAAGTGCAATGCACGAAATGATCAAAACAAAATTAAAAACAAAATAATCTCAAAGAAAACAGCAAGCGAAGCTACAAAGCAAAAACACACAACGTAATTTTATTATATTAACTAAATGCAACAACAACAACAAGTAAAACAGTCTAAGTTCGGGTGGAGTCGAACATTAAATACCCGGCGCAAGTATTAAATATAGTTTTTTTGCCTTTCTGAAAACTGCCGTTACATGGTAAGAAGGGTGGTTTTACCCCAATTTCCAACAATTTCGATAGTATGTTCAGTTATACGTAATGAGATATACTTATATAGTTAGATGTGGGCGGTGTCACACCCACTCTCCAAAATTTTATCATAAACGTGTTGTTTTGCTAAAGAATCGTTGCAAACATCAATTTTGAATCAATTAGCTTCTGTATTTACTAATTTATTGAAGATTTCGTATTCCTCTAAATTACCGTTATATGGGATATGGGCGTGGTTATTGTACGATTTTTTTTTTAATTTTCAGCCGTATGGTAAGGGTAACATCTGAGCCAAGTTCGGTCGAAATTGGTGTAGCATGGGCGAATCATTAGTGGGCGTAGCTACGCCCATTTTTCAAAAATTTATAACTTCTTATTTTTCGTCTAAAAATCATATCATATAAATATCAGTGAATAAGCTTCAGTAGTTACTAAATGATCGCAGATTTCGTATTTCAGAAAACTACCGTTATATGGTAAGTGGGCGTGGTTACGGTCCCATTTCGCCCATTGTCAGTACCAACCTACCTTGGGTAAAGATATCTCAATTTTTGATCGAGGTTTAATCGATTCCTCTTCTGATCATTTACGTATACATTTGTCTATATCTATCTCGATTCGTTTTGGCTGTTACAAACAACCGTTATGTGAACAAAGTTATAATACCCTTGTGCACAAGTGCGCTCGGGTATAAAAACAATAACATATACATACATACATATAAGAGCATGTATATGTATGTAAACAAAGCATAAACAGAGCCCAATGTGATGTAGCTAAGGAAAATGTAAACAACTTTGTTGTTATAATGGCCAAAGGTCAGATCAACAAATTTGCTGAATTTTGTTTTTTTTTTGTTTTGTTTTTACTAGAAGTAATTTTTAATACGTACGCATACGTATGTACATATGTACATATGTTTGTAGGTACATTTACACTTGGAAACATTTTAACACAAATACTTTTTATTTTTATTTTACTTTTAATTTTGATTGAACAAAAATTTTGTGTGGCTGATGTAACGAATGCCAATATACAAATACGTACATATGTATCTTAATGTACATTCTAATTTAGCTATACATACATACATACATATATATATATATAGTGTAGCAACTTGTTTATTTACACTTAATTTTTTTATGTTTACAAACAACCCAGATTATCGCAGTTTCCGCGTTTTATTGATTTTCTTTTTCAAATTTTAATAAACATTGATTGCTTACAAGGAAACCTCTACCTCTTACCACCTCTGCTCCTCCCTTTTTCTGCGAAATCCGATTTGAAATAGACGCTCATACAATTTTGATTTTTTTCATGTTTGTTTATTGTTTTCATTTGTATCGAAATCAGCTGTGCAAAGTTTATAAAATTTATTCATTTATGGTTAATTGTAATTAATTATGCTATCTCTCGAAGGCAAAAATTATTAAATCAATTATGTTCAGATAGTTACTTTTCAATAATTTACACGTTTTCATTTGTTTAAGTTAGAGAGCAGAAATACTAAATTGTAAATGTTGCTTTTATTTTAATAAAAAAAAATTATTATTTACGCTTTCGGTTTTTTTTAATAAGAGACTTACGTTTGTACCTCGCAACTTTTTCTAGGCGTTTCAGAATTTTTTGGGGCCTTTCGGCATTTTCACAGTTACTTGGCCTTTTTTGAATGTCTATAAAATATAAACCATTTTTTTATTTTTTTTATTTTTTTATTTTTTTTTATTTTTTTATTTTTTTTTTTTGGGTAATCTGCGGTATTCAACTTATACCTAGATGTGTTAATCATTATCCGTTCTTGTTCTTCCCTCTGCTGTTTGTTAGCACAATTGCGAAATTTTTCTATTTTTTTTTCGAAATCAAAAATGCAACACGCCATTCTTCCCAAGCACGCGTATCCAATTTTTGCCATAAGTAAACAATGCCCCTCTTTTGGCGCATGGTATGCCATTTAAAACAATAAAGTCAACTATCTAAATTCTTACAAACCGTCTCCCCGCCCCAAGATGCCATCGCTTGCTTCGTTTTTTCATTATTAGTCAGCGCATTGTCGGCTTGTTTATGGCAGTGGCGCGTGTGGCATGCAACCAACTGTGGAAGCTTACCAACATACCGCAAACACTCGGACTTTATCGCTTGCCATATCAACTTGTGCCGCATTTTTTATGACCTGCTATGATTTCCGTTCATTAAAAAAAAATTATCTCGTCAACGGAATGCGGTCGTCGTAGTACTCGTAGTTGATAGCATTTCGACGGCAGTATTCGGAAACAAAATTGTTCGGTGACATGAAAATGACTGCCACATGCAACATTCAAAAATTGCAACAATTGAATGTTTAACTAATTTGCTGCGATAACACCTTCATTTCGGTAAGTGGTAAGTGGGAAAGCAGCAGCAGCAGCAGCAGCGATTGTAGGGGCGGGCGGCAGCAAGGCAGTTGGCAATCCGCCGAGAAGCAAATTATGTAGCGGAACCAATGGGAATATACACTGCGAGAAATTAGCGACGATAAAAAGTTGGCCGCTTAATTTTAGGTCTATATAGGTTTGTATTATTCAGTAAGTAATCGAAGCAGTAAGGAATACAATATATACAATGTATACCATTTTCAGGACTGTAGCTTTTGAGAAAAGTTTCAACATAAAATTGATTGGCGCCCAGAAAGCTCCAAAGCTAGGGAAGGCGCCATATGAGCAGTCCCCCGTGGCACCAGAACCAAGGTGTACATCCTAATGGGAGGATAAAAGAGCATATGTCCACACCTTTAGTCTGTGTTTAAAGGAACACCTAAGTGATGCTTTCGGAATGAGAGAAATGTTACTCTGGGTGATAGGAAGAAAGTATTCAAAATCATTGCTAAGTTACAAGGGAATAGAAGGAAACGAGCTGGGATAAGGATGCCATGCGCACAAATTCAGTTGGAACGCAGTCAAAGAAGAGTTTCGAAAGGAGGAAAAAAGCAGTGACCAGAACTAAATCCGACAAAATACGTATTAACTGGAAGTATATAGACAGAATAGATCGCAACTTTTTCAACTACCAATACAAAACAATTTACATAAATTTTTTCAACGTATGAAGCTTCCACTTTGGGTTGAAGTTTTGAGGCTAATTTGGGTGTTTATCTTTTGTCGTGGTTTTCCAAATCTGTATCGCCACAACTGAGAACCTCTAATTTTACCAAGTCGCTCCACCTGCTGCTTGTCATGCTGTCTTTTCAAGCCGTGCTAAGTCAGCAGAAACAAAACAAAAACATCAAATATATTTACTTGCTTGCCTAATATATAGTATGTCCTTCAACGGGGCGGAGCAGCAAATGACACTCATCACCTGCCTTACTGCCTGTCCACCCATTCAACTGCCTTGACAAGCTGCCTGCCTACTCGCATGCAAATTACGAGCGTCGGCGACACAGGCGGCGTGCTGCCATCAAGTCAACAAACGGCTAAAAGTACAGGCTGAAAGTGATGGCGAACGACAGTTGGCAGTTGCAATGCTGCAAAGTGTAGGAAGTGACTGATTATTGGCGGTTGGTTAATGTTGGTGGAGGTAGGCCGGTGCCGAAGAGGAGGTGGTGGCTTGGTGGTGTGTTAATAAGAGTTTGAAGGCGCCACAAGCCAAGCAGCAGCAAGCTGAAGTTATTATATGTTTGTATGTATGTAATCGTTATTGTTATTTAGCTACTACCTCGTTATTAACAGTTAGTGCGCGCTGGGGGCTGCGTCACACGTCGGAGGTTGCATGAAAATGAGAACGTTACAATTTATATATTTACCTGGCGCCAACGGCTATTAGCTGCCGCAGGTTATTATTGCCAAGGGGCATACACTGGTACATAACGTACATACAAACATGAATACTCCTCAAATTATGTAGGTACATACATATGTATGTATGTGTATATGCAACTGTATACGTATGTTGAAATGTATGTGCCTAAAAAGTGCGGCTTGCATACATACGTTTAAATGTTGCATGCCACAAATTTTCTTGGGCCTATTTTTTATTAGTCCTTCTGCCTGTCCTCGTTTAAGCTTTATTATTCTTTTTTTAGTTTCTTTTGCTGCAGCGCCATTTACACTCAATGTGTCTGTTAGCGAGTCAGTTAGATCAGACATACATACTTGGCCTTATGTCTCCTCTTTATGACCCAGTTGTTGCCTGCAATGCCTTTACTATAATCATCAAAACAACCAAAGACGTTGTAAATACATAAAGGTGGCATACAAAGATATTTAAACTACATTCTATTGATTTAAATAGCTAAGATCAGCCTCTGCTTGCGATGGTTCGTAACTCAATTAAGATAAAAAATCAGCCGTCAGTGATGAGTTTCAGAAGAGTCACAGCTCTTTCGGCTAGCCCGAATGGGTTTCACCAGCATAACGATAACAACATCGACCTTGACGCTCGAGAGAAAAATTATTGAATCAGGGATGGAATTTACAGCAACATCCATCACACTCGCGCTCTGCATGGAATAACGTTACATTCCGATGAGGCGGTAAATAAGTACCTCGTTAAGGTTTTCGGCTATAAAGGCCCTTCCTAGGGTGGGGAATTATGAAGTTCACATATTCATAAATAAATGGCTTTAAAAAACATACAGAAAATTCGACTCGATGAGTTTTACTTAACCTGTAGTTAATTGAGCGTCTGGTATAAAAACATTTATGGAAATGGGAAAACTATCGGCAAAACTTCAAGTGGCGTAAATGTTTACTTTGCTCGTCTTTCGACACAGAATTATGCGTAGATACATTTGCACGCATCCATGCACGTATGTACGTATATACATATGTAGATATATATGTATGTATGTCCAGATTCATATGCACTTGAGGTGTTCAGATATGTCAGTGGGCTTCGCATTCATACATTTCAATTGGAATACTATTTATGTATATATATGTATGTATGTATGTATGTACATATGTTTGTATGTATATCTGTATGAAAAGTGATGAAAATGCGCAACAGATAAATCAACCTTAGCCTCAATTTGCAGCTGTAATAGCCATTGGTGCTAATGGCGTTTGACGTCTGGCATCTAGTTTTGCTGCTTTTGCCGCGTGGCAAATGGCAAACGGCGGACAGGCGGTAAATGACAGACGACAAGCAGCAATGTGTTGTAGTTGTCGACAATTTCAATCTTTGTTGATTTCATAATTTACGCGTTTTTCGCTTAATAAACAACATATGTATGTATGTAGTACATATGTATATGTATGCACGTAAGTATGTACATTAGACTGCATCGCTCCCCATACAAAAATAAATAAAAAATCGGTACTGGGTTTCCATTGGAATTATAAAATCCATTATATTTTAAGATATGCACCATAATATTTGCGAAAATTATTAAGATTTACGGGAGGTTTTTATGAATAAAAATAGTTTCTTAGAATTTTTTTTTTTTTCCTTTCCGATAATAAAACAGGTTAAGCTTGCAAATTAACTTAGTCAAAGTATGAAAGAGGAAGGTAGGATGAAAGAGCGTCATTCCAAGTTGAATTAAGAAGTGTTGGTATTTGAAAAAAAAATTTGGAACGGTTTTTGGACAGAAATAAAAAGAGTGGGAAAATACATTTTCACTGATACCTCATAAGTCTAAATCGAAATAGTTGCGTCCCAGTTATTATTTACAAAAAGTAAAAAAACATCATCAAAATTCTCATTATTACGATTCCGTTGAAAAGATTTGTGTATATTTTTAAGCACATTTTTTAAGCTTAAACTGTTTTGTCATCTGAGGGGATTTTGTTCAAAAAATTCTTTAATAAACTATTTTTATTCATAAAAAACTCCATTTTTGGAGGTATTTTCAAATCGGCCCAGCTCACTCACATCTTAATATTTTTCAGAAATATTTTGGTGGACGTCTTCAAATATAATAGATTTTATAAACCCCGCCCGGAAAAACTGTAACTTTTTTTTTTGGTGCGGAAGTCTAATGTACATATACATGCTTATGTATATATGTATACAATAAATTTAATACATTAAAACATATGTACATATGCACATACATTTATCATTTATTTATGCATTAGGAGATCTTCGGGCTAAAATGGCGCTTTGAAAGCCATGCGAAATAAATTGGCAAAACTAGAAATGTCAAAATTTCCTCTTTTCAACGTCAAAGTAGTATGTTGAGATGCAATTGCGTATGTACATACGTAAGCATGCATATGAATCCTCCGAATGCCAAATGAGCTCCAGCATGGACTTTTGCACACCACCACTTTGAATCATCCTTCAAAAAGGAGGTGGGGTTCGGGTAGTAAAATTAATTTTAAAGTGATATCTAAATAAATTTTTGGTAATTTACATATGTATGTACATATTTTTTTTAGATTTTATGAACTGGACTTATATTTTTATAAATTTATAGTAATTTAAAACTTGAGCATAGGTACGATGTAACTAGATCCCCACCAGTTCAAAATCAGCGAAATGTGGTACTTTTAGAAAAACTATTTTATTTCACTTTTTTTGTCATTATAAATCTATATCTAACATGACGAATTTATAACTAGTTCGGAACTATCGAATAAGTAATTTTTAAGCAAAAAACAAAACCGACTTCAATTCTCATATAAAAATTTAAGATTATGGTTAATTTCTTTATGATCCGATGATGAGATTTAAACCAAATTAATACGGGATCACCTGCGAGGTAACATCTTTCCTTTAAAAAAAGAATTATAGAAATCAGTTAACGTGGTCCAAAGTTATGCGGTAACATACATAAAAAAAAAAATAATAAAAAACCAGTACTGACTCTAATTTTTACTAGAAGCGCACCAGTTCAGAACTAGAAGTTTTCCCCACAGGGAAAGAAGTGGATTCCTTATTTGCCTTTGAAAGGTGAATAAAAAACAAAATTTTTCATTCATCATTTGTGAAGTACAAACTTGCACTCAGCTGTTAAGGAGATGAATGAAATGTTACAAACAATATGTGCGAGCGCTATGTCGCACCTCTGCAACTCGCCAATTTTTTTAGTCCAACATTTTGACGTACATATATATGTATTATGCAGAAGCAAATTTTAAGTGTCCATGGCAATACATTTTTGCATTTCTCCATTGCCTTTTGGCCTTTGCATTCCAGCTAAGTTTTGCAAGCGAGACAAACGATGGTCAAAAGCTCTCGACTATGCCGATGACGCATCCATCCATCGCTCCTTTGATGCAGTGAGTGACGCATTAAAGTCTATGTATCTACAAACACACAAACATATAAATTTGTTTTCGACTCACCTTATCTGCTTGATGATATTTTTAGCATTTAATTGAATGCAGTACTCAATATTTGTATGCAACTTTTTTTGTTTACATACACAGACACACATACGACACGGGTGCACGTCACTCGCACGCTTGGCCATTCATAAAACTTGCACCTCCACCCCCCCCACCTGCAACGCTGCCACTTGGCACTTGGCACTGCTGCGTCCGTCGAATGCCCGCTGCTAAATATTGCACACGTCTTATGGCCCTTTTTGTTGTTTTCATTACTTTTTGCGCTGAAGAAGGAAATGCGACAACAATGTTGTCTACATACATACATACTTAATCAACTTGGTCACTGAGCTGAGTTCCGCTGCGTTTCCGTTCGGGCGGTCTGCGTGAGGAAGTTGCAATGGGCGCGCGCCATATTCTGCATATTTTGCAAAGTAGGCAAAATATGTATGTATGTAAGTTGGGGAGTTGGTGCTGGGGCTGGCGTTCGCGTTCGCGTCATGTCGCGGTGTTTCGTGTTGTTGTTGTTGTACTACTGTATTAAGTACGCGGCGGAAGCGCCGGAAATTCAATTCGTCGTTCGTGGTGGCGCGTTCACAAATGAAGCAGAACCAATTACGGATGGTCGATATGAATGAATAAATAAATGAATAAATGCAAAGAACCGCGACTTTTTAACGGCATTTGGTACTCTTTTATTTTTTACTATGGCGAGTCATAGCAAAGGCTACTGTATTTTATACCCTTCTCGACAGGTACGGTGAGCATATGTTTGAGGCGAAAATACATACGAGTACAATATAGAAACGCTTTCGGTGCCCTTAGCCTATCCCTATATGGGAAATAGCGATGTGCGCGGGATATCGGTACTAACTTCAAAATGGCCGGGCGGTATCGGGAAGGTTTTAAAAAAATTAGCGGGCCGGACGAGACGAAAACTCTTTCCCGACACTCCCGACTACATCCATGACTTCCGAAAAGAAATAGGTAGAATACTTTACTCAAGTAATTGCGTTGCCTCAGGAGATTGTGAAAAAATGTTTCAAACACATTTTTTTGTTAATTAATTTAATAATATTCAATACCCTCTATCCAAAGCTCTCTTATCCTCCCGCCTATAGACCTTTATGGCCATATTCCGGCTAGCTGCAGTGAAACTAAGCGAAAGCTTACCTGTCCCGGGCAGAAATTCAGACACTGTACTATACCTAGAATTTGCTGAGAGCTATACTTTATGTAGATTTCATCACTCTCTGCTTCTGCTTTGATAATCACTTTTCCATAAAATTCCTGTGCGAAAGCCATTGGAAAAGCGTAAAGCCCTAGACTCTGACCAAGACTATGGGGCCTTAGCAATTTTCATCGATGGGTCTTGGCTAAATAATAATTTTGCCAGCGAAAGAACCACTATCAACCGTAAACCTGCATCTACCGGACTACTGCTATGTCTAAGCTAAATTAACAGCAGGAGACTTATCTCTGCCTCAGAAACGCTCCTGTGACAGTATTCTCGATTGCCATCTGCTCTCCATGGTGCAACAATAGAATTTCGTAGGTGACAATTGATTGCAATGTAGTATTGGTTTCCAACCACAGACATATTTTGGAGAATTTCCTCGCGGACGAGCTTCCAAGGAAGCCAACATGCCACTATCTTCGAATAAATTATGGTTCAGACTATCAAATCTGGCCAAGAAGTCTTCTTAATCATAACTAATTAGTTTAATGTACTAATTTTCTAGAACCCATCTATACAGAAAATTGTTGTTTTAATTTTGAATTAAATTTTTTTTTTTTCAATTTATTCATCTTGAATGGTATGTGTATGGAATGTTCAAAGATTTGCAAGCTCCTTCAATACGCCAATTTCCAGCACTCTTCTCTCCAAGTACGCCGCATACAAGAAAAGACGAACGCTTTGCGACCAGAAATGACTATCGAATCCCCATGCAGCCAGCAGCGGACAGGAAGTCATAGCCTTAGCATTTAAAACCGTTCATGCTATTATTTTTGCCATTCTCGCTCCTCAACGGTTGGCGCGGCGGCGCGTTAGTTATTATTGGATTTGCCACTGTTGCCGCCGCTGCACCTACAAAACCTTCCTGATAAATGAAGTAATTTGTAATTTACGACAAGGAAATCTCACTGTAATTGCTCTCATTGCATTAATTTATATAGTCTCGCTGCCACCACCTCCACCTCCACCTCCACCTCCACCCCCTTCACTCTAGGCGCGCACGCATGGAGTCGCCTGCTTATTCTTTCGATATTTTTCTATTTTTCTACGTTTTGTTTTTTTTTTCTATTTACTTCATATTTACCACGCCTGCGATTGTTGTTGTTACATATTTCTAGTTGCTTCCTGATTTTATCAGTTATGCGCAGACGGTAAGGCTGGATAAAACTGTCTTAATGTGCAATGACTATCACGTGCGGGTTATTTGGACTAATAAGAGCAAATACATTTTCTTTTTTTTTCTACGTAAATACGTAAATATGTACATACATACATATGTATGTAACTTTGATGATGATTAATATACATACATATGTATGTAAAACGTAATGGTGTGCCGAGGTATTTTGGGCTAAACCATCGTTTGATTTACTACATATATTTAATAGGCTTAATCTGACATGTTTACACATGCACACACACAACCACTCTCGAGCAAAGACACAACCGCTCTCGAGCAAACACACACACTCACACGCAATCGTGTATCCTGCAGTTTTCCGACACACCTTAGCGCACCGCCATCTTTTCTACTTCCGTATTCGAGTAATTTTTTGTAATAATTAATTGCGTGCGTTGTATGAGTATTTAGTTGGTGTAAATGGGAAATTATGTTACACCTATATTTTATAAAAACATATGTATGTATGTACGTGTGTATGTATGAGTATGTCTTAAGGCGCATAAAACGATATCTAAGAGAACAATTTTATTCTGTGTTATTCAATTTCGTTCAACATACATCTGGACGTAGTACTTAGGTATACCTACATACATACATATATATGTGTTCCTTAATCTGATCAAAATCATATTACCCGACGGCTTTTTCGAATTAGTAGCCAATCGTTTGTTATTTTTCAGAATTTTTCCCGCCCGCTGTAAAATTCATATCTGAGCCTGATTATATATACATAGGTACATATTTATAAGACGTAGTAAAATTGCTAAGTCAGAGCGTAAAAACTGCCCATGTCATGGAAAGTCATTGGAATGAAAAGTTATTTTATATACATTTTCACAAAAAGGGCTCATGGTTTTCTTCTTTCTTTTAGTGGCTTGGACTTCAAACGATATGTAGACAAGTGCCATATACGTACATACGTAAAACTCCCGCGTAACACCCTTTTATTAACTCAACGCGGAGCTATATGTATCGTACCATAAGAAACGTTATAGAGTAGAAAACCGATCAGATGTCAAAAAGTCCTCGGCGAATCGAATTCCTCGACATCCGCATGTGCACAACCAGAAGAAATTGTCTCAAAAGATCTGTAATGACCGAATTTCAGCTATTAAAAATATGATTGAAACAGCAGGGCGAGTGAATATCCAAATTCAAGAAGAACTACAAACAGTATTTATGATCTGTCATCGCGAGAGTTCAGCGTGGTCCCCTCACAGCTTCGAGCGAGAAAAATGTCGAAAACTCCACGAAAGTGATGCTTTCAAATTAAATACTCTCAGGACGGGAGTTACGTATCAATTGAAAATGTATTGAAAATATGTTGATATATAGGGCGTTTCTGAATCGGCAGCTGCGATAGCGCGTTCTTAAATCGAATTATAAAAATGGGTTTCATGAAAAATTTTATGAGATAGGGCTTTTCGAACCGGCTGTCGTCCGTCGATATGTGTTACTACATAGTACTTACCAGATCAAAATATGAAAAAACTCGGAAGTGTTTTTTTATATTTTTTATTTTCCATTTTCCTCTTTAGCTTTGGTTTTCAATTTTACCTTAATTATATCTCGCATTAACATGAAATAGTCTTATAACCAAAGTCGATTTAACCATGTCCGTCTGTCTGCCTATTTGAACGCAATCTAGTTCCCCAGTTTTCGGAATATCCAACTGAAATTTTGTAAGCGGATGTATTTTTATAAATGTATTAATCATTTGTCGTAACCGGCAAAATCGGAGCACTTTAACAAATAGCTCCCATACAACTAACTGCTCAGATATGATATTTTTTGTTATAACTCCGCCATTTATACAGCTGGGAGCATGAAATTTCGCAATATTTTCACACATTGTTAACAGAAAGCGTACAGTGAAAATTAGATCAGTGAAAAAAAGATCGGGTCACTATAACCTATGGCCTCCATACAACTGCTTCTTCAAATATGGTGGCTTACTTTAAAAGATGTCTACCAAATTTTTCAGATGCCAGGTTTTTTAGCATCTTATCTCTGATGGGGATATACTAATTCTCTAACGTCTTTGGTTCCACGTTCGTCGAACACGTCAACTAAAGCTGCCCTAAACTGAACTTAAATATTGAGTAGAATACAAAGTTTCTCGGAATCTTTTATCAAACACACAAAAATTTTGAAGAAGGTTAATTACGTAAATAGAAGCGTACGTAAATAATATGCTTTGTAAGATTAATTATGTACATATTTAGTAGATATACAAATGATATACATATGTACATATTTGTTTGTATTTATTTGCATTTGTATGCGAATTTATTTATAGACACTACAAAAATATCTTTCTATTTTTTATTAATTTCTTGAGTCTCTGCTTTTTTTTACTTCATGTCGCAAATAAAATTCGCAGATGCAAGCAGTCTCTTCGTATACATATACATATATGTAGTTTTCAGCCACTCATGCATGTATGTACATATTAACCCTCGTCGGTTCCTATACAAACAGATCTGCAACTCCTACTCAGATTTTTTAGAAAAATTCTAAGTATGCAGTTTTATAGCCCATTCGTTTGTAGTACAACAAAGTGCAAGTTTGAAGTTGCTACAAAATTTATTTGATTTTTGGAAATTTTTTTCATGCAGCTTCTTCCATACAAAGTATGTTCGACAATAATTTTTTGTATGGAGAAAATGAGCAACACCTTCCACTAAAAAAAAATTGCCAAAAATCAAAGCGATTTTCTAGCAACTTCAAACTTGCACTTTGTTATACTAAAAATGATTGGGCTATAAAACTGCATACTTGGAATCTGATTAGATGTTGCAGATCTGTTTGTATACAAGCGTATACACAAGAAACAATTGGACAAATTTTTTTGCTGGGACCGATGAGGGTTAATATCTGATCGTATGCATGTATGTATGTATGTATATGTGCAGGTGTCTTATTCACACAAACTTAATACATACATACTGTATGTCGCTTTACCATTTTTTAGATACATATATTTGTGTTAATACCCGCTGTATAGCTTCGAAAAAATCACACAATCTGCACTATTTGCCTCGCCAACAGCGTTTTCCTTACCTCTCTCAAGCGCCGATCCCCCGCCTCCAGCTCAGCGTAAAACGTGTTTGGTTTCAGCTGAAGTCAGCAGTCAGCGATGTCTCGGCTTTGTTTTGGTTTCATTCTTGTTTTGCTTTGTGTTTTGTTTGGTTTCGGTTTGCTTTGTTGATCTTTGTTTTGACTACTGCTTCGCATCGCGGAACTGTTTCTTTTTAGCCACATTTACTACATATACATACATACATAATCAACACGTAAAGTCCAAAGTCCAAAGACATACGGACGTTTCGCACCGCAGCGGAAAAGGGGTGGCGGGCGGTGGAAGAAGGGGTCGTACAAAGCGCGAAACAGCCAAGGTTGTGGTGGTGGTGGTGGTGGTGGTGGTGGTGGTTGGTTGCACTGTAAGCTGTTAAATTGCAAAAACCGCCAGCCGCAACAACACTTTGCATAATTTTTTACATACATACATAAATACATACACTGCCGAAAAAAAGTATTGGCACAGCGAATTTTGCACAATATATGCGCCAGCTTCTATTCTAATAATTTTCCGCTAAAAATATGGTGCATTCTACAACGAAAAATATAAAAATAGAAATTCTCAATTTTGTGCAAAACTCGCTAAAATTCAATTAATTTTCATGCAAATTTTCAAGTTCTAAATCAGATTTTTTTTGAATTTTCCTGAGTATTATGCAGTTTTGTAGCCCATTAAATTCTATAATAAAAAATGCAAGTTCGGAGTTAGTCAAAAATCACAACGGTAATTCGTAGGTACTTAGAACTTCTACTTGATTACAATAAAATTGATTGGGCTATAAATTTGCATACTCAAAAAAAATCTAAAAAATCTGATGTGGAAAATTTGCATGAAAATTTGCTGAATTTTCGCGAGTTTTGCACAAAGTTTGGAAATTATATTTTTATGTTTTTTTGTTGTAGAATGAACCATATATTTTTATAAAAAATTGGCGAAAAAATATTGCGATAAAAATTGTTGCATAAATTGTAAAAAAAAGCAACTGTGCCAATACTTTTTGTCGGCAGTGTATGCATGTATAGCAAAAACTAAAACAGAAACAACAAAAAGGTGCCAACCACAGCAACAATAATAGTAGGCAAATTGTTTTGATGTTCATTTCTGTGTGTGTAGCTTTTGTACGTTTGTATGCGTGGCACCGTTTCGCGCATTGCGTGCGCTTTTTTATTTGTAATGACAGACAGCCCCGCCAACAGACGCCAAAAACCTATGCGCCCCGCAACAGAAGCGGAAAATTCCCACCCTCCCTTTTTCGCGAACGTGGCGCATTTGCCCCCAATTTGTTTTTCAATTGGCAATTGTTGTTGTTGTTGTTGTTTTTGCATGGGATTGTTGGGGGGCATTGTTTGTTGGTTTTGGTGTCGGCATCTTCACAGGTCTGCTTTTTTTGTTTTTATAAAATTTCGCAATTTTTTATTTAACTGTTATATGTACATATGGATGTAAAAGTAAGTCCGATGCCATAGCTTCATGATGACATGCATTCGGATAGTGTTTCTTCACCTCACCTCTTGCACTGATTCTTTCGCTGATGTTTTGTTATTTCCTCATTTAATTCGCTAACCGTTTTTTATAGATTGCGATATATATTGCTGCAGTTACAGTCTTAAAGCATAAACAGACGGCAGCGTTGATCTGGATCAACTCGGGAATTAACTGCAGTTGATCCGGATTAAATCCGAGTTAGTCCGTATCAACACTGCTGTCTGTTTAAGCTTTTAAAAGTTTAAAAAAGTATGTAGGTCTACATTTTAGTAGGGGTCCACAACTCCAGTAGGCAGTTTCTGTAACTTTGCGATATAATAACGAATAATTCGTTATCGCAAGGCTCGTATAGAAATCGTTATGAAAAGTGTTTCTGTAACTCAAAAAATTCACCTTGCGATATGGCTGTGGTGAGTTGTTAACATATCGATGGTACGACTGGAGTGAAACGAACCATCTGTAAGTTCCAACGCCAAATTGTTTTGTTTACATTAAATAAAAGTTTAAACTTGCAATATTTATATAAATCTGTTATTTGTTTGCCCATATTTTGATTACTTATCAAGTAAGAGCAAATATAGCCATATTTATGCATACATACATACATACATACATACATGTATTTCCAACCCGGTTTACGGGTTTTTTTTTGGATATTACTTAGGCGGTTATCAAACAAACCGATTTTTCATTTCATACAAATTTTGACCTCAATAATCATTTTGAGTTTTTCAAAGTTTTGAAGGCCTTTTTCAGTTTAAGAAAAACAAGTTTTACTTTTGATTTAAAAAACTTTGAACTTATTTTGCTTTGCTAATTTCTAAATGAAACCTATATTTGCTGTTAGTAGTTTTATTGAAATTTTTGTCATGACTTCATACCACATAAGCATTTTGACTGTATGAAAATTATGTAAAATAAAACCGGTCTGACCGGTTTTTTCTTAATTTCTAAACCTGGAAACCGTTTTTCTTCAAATTGCAGCTTTTAAAACAACTCGCAAACCGGTTTTGTAAAAAAGGCGAATAATCGAACACCCTAATGTTTATATATGCATACATAGAATTCTTATTATTTCTAAGCGAAAATTAAATTAAACTTTTTAAGCGAAATGATGACAAAATTATCCGTTCCCACCTTTTTTTCGTTAAGTCCAGAAGTTTACCGCCAGGGCCGGATTAAGCATGTTGGGGCTTCAAGACAATGTGATTTTCGGGGCCTCTTCACCCATTTCTAACTTCCTGAAATAAGATTATTATATATACCATAGTAAGGGTAAGTTTGCGCTACATCATTAGTCACCCTAAAGGCCATGCCAGATACAACTTTGTGGCTTTGCGTGACATATATAACTTTGCCATTAAAGCGCAAGCCGCAAAAGGTATGCCACAATGTACGCCAACGAAACAATTTGGTACTGCTTGTTTACTTGTGAAAATTATAGATTTAGATTTAAAAATATCGGCAGTGTAATTAAATTGTATTTAATTAATTTTGACGAAACAAAATAAAAATTAAACCAGCGTTTTATCTGGCATCAGCTCAACATAATACATCGTAATGTACTTGGATCCCTCCGGGTTGTGTGGCACAGTGCTAATCGACTTAGTACCAGTCACCAGACTTAGTGCATTCACAATAAAGAATTTTTGAAGCACTTTGCGTTAAAAAATAATGTTCTTGCTTGTGCTTGTTTAAGCCAAAAAAAAAATATAAAAATAAATACCAAATTGACTGTAGTTCTCCAGAAAAAGCTAAGCTACATCCACTTTATGTTCATTGTTGCAACAACAATAACAAGAACGAGTAGGCAAAGAGCGATTGCAGCAGCAATTGCCAGAATTCATAGAATATATTGCCGATATAAAGTACTTTCAGCCATTATTTATTCACCATAGATAAGTGTTGAATTGAGCAATTTATATCCCCAACGGTGACAGCAGCGACAACAACAGCAACAGCAACAGCAAACACATTGGCGCTGTTGCCGCTGAGATTGCCGCTGGTCCGTTCGTCTGCCAGCTGTTGGCTGTGTCGTGCGCTTCGTACTAAAGAACAACAACATGGCTCATAGGTGACTTCGAAAGTTATTGTTGGTTGTATATACATACATAGATACATATGTACATATTGCAATATCAATATTTCATCAAAGGCATTCCAAGCGATCAATTTGCCCATACGGGTAGTGCGCTTGCATTTGTGTGTATCCACAAATATATGTGGCCGCAGTAATCGAAAGGGCGCCATAACTGGCGCTTAGAAATATTTGTGCATCCATCAAAACAAAAAACAGAAACAATTAGAGAAAACTTGCAGAGGATGTGCCACATGAAAGAAAATCATTTTTAAAGGCAGCAGGGATGCGATAAGTGGAGCGCTGGGAAGCAGATGCGAGCGAAAATGTACACGCGTCAAACTGCATAGCTCTCTCCAATGCCAGCTCACTGTTAAGGTCCGAAATTTTGTAGCGGAAAAGTTTACTTTAACCACAAAAAAAAACAAATAAGCGCCGCAGAACCTACGGCGGAGAGAGCGCAAAGAGCGGTGCCAACTCGTACACTCGCTCGTAACTCCTCGGTACTTCACGTGCTGGACGGACGCTTTTTATTGCATTTTGATTTCGTGTGCCACCCATTGGGCGCTACCTATTTCGCATGCAAATGGCTTTTTTCGGCTACTTTGTCACAGCTGCACGCGCCATTGTCCGCCAGCGCACCGTGAGATGTGTCATAAAAATCCTTAAGTGTCGCACTTGCCACGAGCTACATATACGAACGAATTGATGACTGCAGCGAGTTGGCGTCAGCGCATAGTTAGCGTTCGTTCGGTGTGCTGTTGTCGGTGGTGCGTGGCGACTTTATGACATCCAATCAAATTTAGAGTAGCGGTTTTATGGGCCGAAAATAATTGTTGTCGTATAAAACGCTCAGCAGTAGAGATAGAAAAAAAGGCGTGCTACTACGTTTGTATTTTTTTTTTTGGTCATTCCGAGTAGAATCGTTAAATTGAATGTGCAGCTCTAAGCGAACTTTATTTCCTTGATATTGCTGCATAGTGAGCCACTGATATGATCATCGACTTCTTTTATGATTTTGTATTGCAAAGAGGAAAATCAAAGAGGCATTTGGAATATTTGTCCACACCCTTAATTCGGAAGCTTCCTTTGCCCGACTGTTTGATGACCTTGAGAATACGAAGGCTGACATCACCGCCATAAGGCCACAAAGCCCGCGACGACGTCTAATACAACTGAATATTCGGTGTGTCGGTGTTACTGCTGTGAAAGAGTTTAACAGCGCAATGCACATCAAAGCGAGATTGCTCTAAATATATCTCGATCCTTTCTAGAAGGAAGAGGTGCCCAAAGATATCTTCTATGAGCTCACTTACTAGCGCTGCCCCGTTACCATATTAAAATGCTGTTCAATCTCAGTCTCCACGAGGAGACATCCGATAACAAACTGAGGCTGAGAAACCGGTGGTGCAGCCTCAAAGAACTAAGCAAAATTAAGAAAGTCGAACGGGTCTATAGCGGAAACAGAAGAAGAGGACGTTAGGGGTGCCGGTTGCCGAATTTGAAAAATATATGATGCAATTTTGTTTAAAAATACAAAATCAGCCTTATCACACTATATAAAAAAAAGATTGTGTAAATTTCCTAGCTAAAAGATAGGTTACTGATTAGCTACCTTATTATTCACGAAATTACATGCTCGATTATTCAACGAATAGTTTGTTTAAGTTTCGGACTTTTTACTACGAAATGTGTGTACAAGCTGCAAAATACACATCTGCTGTTTGATTTCACCCGTAGAATCGTGTAAAGCCGCTAACAAAAAGGATTTTTACACACGAAAATGTTTAAACGAGAAAAATACATATTCATCGTGTAAATTTACCAAAAAAATTAAAAAATAAACAAAAATATACTCGATTTATAATCGCATTTTTAAAAAGATTGGCGATTAGCAGTGTAAATCAAAGGCCTCAGCAACGCGCCTTAAGTTAATGCAGGACGACCTCAGGTTCCTCCCCCAAGCTGAAACAAATTTATTTCGTCGACAACACTGATATCGAAATAGATCAGTGTTATGCGAGTAACTGTGCTATGAGACGCCAGATCATTGGAAACTTCGGTCACGGACACTACGCTTTGGTTAGGTTACTTAAAATGACCACGGAAGATATGCTCTCTGACGACCACAAAACCATAATCAGAGCAGATAAATGACCCACTGGAAGTGATTAAGTGAATAGTTGGGAAAGTGTTGTACCAAAATGTTCCAACAAAAAATTAATTTTGGGTGAGACGAAGTTCGCCGGGTACGCTAGTGTTATATACTTAAATGGTACTTCTTTTGTGTGAACCTTTACCATTTATCCTATACGGGTACGGCTTGCAGAAGCTGAAGGAACGTCAGTACAGGTTACATTTTTCCTCAAGTCAAGACAGGCGCTCACATTCCCTCTGTGTCGAGACAAAACCCTATTGCAGCTCGCAGCAGATTGACTTCACATTTGTATAATCTATTTGGAAATCTCATTCATTAACTGCTTACTTAAGTACTTTTCTTTGTAATTTCATTGCAGTGTTTTTTTTTTTTTTTGTTCGCTATGTGCAACACAACGTTGCAGCACACGCAATGTGCACTTGTTACTGGTTGCAACGTGGCGTCAGCGAACCTGCCGCTAGCCGGTGTGCATGCCACTTCATCCATTCCGGCAGAAAGTACTTGCAGCGCCACCGCAAAGTTGCAGTCTGGGTGCAATTGCAATGTTGCAAGTTCATAATCAACGTCATGCGATGCAACATTGCAAATCAGCGCGTCTAAATAAACGACGCGCGCGCACCACAATGCGGTGCGGTGATGCGGCGGTGGTCGCGGCTGGTGCTGCTGCTAGTCGGAGTTTAGACGAGTAGGTATCTCGTAACAATTGTGTAACCAAGTGTGTCAAGCCGCCACCCGTTGGAACAATCGTCGTCGCCACAGCCGTCGCTCTAGTTGCACCCGCCATTCACAGCCCACAGGCCGCCGTGTGCTACTTCGGTGGCTAGCGAGTCTGCCATCGGCGGCAAGCGCTTGGACGAGCATCAAGTGGACCATACTGACAGTCGTCGTTCTTTGGCTGTGTGTCCGTATGTGTGTGTGTGTGCGCGCACGTTAAATGAGTAACGCGGCGCCGGCATTAGCGCGCAGAGTTCTCAAGAAATATAAATCCACAAGCAGCAACAAAAGACCCAATAACCAGCGGCAGCAATCACCAGACCGTGCAGAAAGTTAAATTTCACTACGCTGCAACAGCAACAAAAATAAAACGCCCAAGATGAACTGGACTCAATTGCTCACTAGATTGCGCGCCGTTGCCGCCACCATCGCCACATCGTGAGTCACATGTTGCATCCAAATGACAGACGAAGCAAGAAGCCAGCCAGACATTCATCCAGCATTTTGCATTTTTGGTTACGGTTCTTCTCGGTGTGCATATTTAGCCTATCCGCGTCATCGATGCCACCTCAATTGTGGCGAAGTGTTTCCGCGAAATAATTTCATGCAACCCAGCCCCAGTTGCAACGTTCTTGACGCATCCGCCTCAGCGCAGTGTTTGTGTCAGTCACACACAACTCCCGTCTGCGGAAGAGGCGGGCCGCCATGCGCGTTCGATGGGCGCGCTGAGCTGTCTGGATGTCGCATGTAGCTCGGTGGCCCTCAGAGGTGTGAGGTGCTCATTTGTATGTCCATCCATTCATCCGGTTGCTGTCGAGTGACACTCAATGTTTTCCATGGAAATACCAGCTCTAACGAATGCTGGCGCTTCTACGCTGCTACGCCTCTGGTAATCCTCGTCGGTGGTGGGGTTTTTTTGTTGGTTGTCGATTTGCAACTTCCAAAGGAAGGGAACTTCGTCTTTGTTGCTTGTTTTTTTTTGTAAGCATTTGCTCAATACTTTGTTATATTCAATGTAGGTATGTATGTACATTCGGCGCCGCCAATCACTCTCACTTCACCTCAACCATTTCAAACGCCTATACGCCAATGTTTTATTCCGAAACTCAGATTCTTGCATGCGGCTCATGCTTGCCGTCTCTTCATGAATTATTTATCGCCCTTTGCTGAAATATCCATTGCACAATGAAAATATTGCATGCAAATGCGGACGCTGCAGTAGGAAAAAAATCCAGTGATTGGTAAATCATCGATTGACGCAAACATTCGGCTGACTGCATTGGCGCTTCTGTGTTGCAACTTTGCACTCGCAATAGTTTGTTGCAATCCGACCCATTTTTACTTGCACCGAAGAGATTTCGAATTCGTTTGAAAATTTGCATATTTTGCGCAATTTCCAAGGTGTTTCGCAAATAAGTAAAGCGAATATTTTATGATTGATGTTTACATTGATTGAGAAATGCGTTTTCCAAAGTGAGGCCAGCACGTGCATGATTTTATTTATTATTCCTAAATTTTCAGGAGTACATCAAAGTAAGATATTGTCATGCCAGGCGAAGAACAACCTAAACGATGACGGTCCTAGCTTCCTATTACGTTATGGTACTTGGTATATTCTGTGAGTAATGGCTGGTGGCAGTTAGGGAAGAAATCCCTCAATTACCCACATTTTAACAATTTATCCCACAAAATTCTCAAAGAATTCAAAACAGTAGTAAAAATTCAAAAATCGGTAGAGCACTCACTAAAAGCCTAAAATAATTTAAAAACATCTACTACTTTCATAAAATACCTTCAGTGTATATTAAAACTCAGAATTTTGAAGTAACTTTTTTCTATATTAAGGTAACGATATGTATGTATGTATGTATATTAGAGTGGAGATAGGGTTTGGGGCACCTTCCAAATTTTTTCCTCTTGCCAAAAGAGGTGCTGGTACCAAACTTTACGTTTCTAAGTATAAATTTAGGGGATGCCCATATTTTACTCTAGAAGTATTGTGTACATATACATATGTATTAATGTAACTATTGGTTAAGCAACCCAAGAACATTTCAAACTTAAATTATGTAAAAAAATATCACAAGCTTCCGTTGTCATGGCAACAGTAGCTTTTTATAAAAATCACCAATATCTTTGCCAGTTTCACAGCGATCCAGTAGCGCATTTCAGGTTCATTGAGCACCCTGTATTGGTTATAGTAGAAAATTGAAAGTTGGTATGGATATTACAAATATCAAAAGGGAAAAACTAAGGGGGTGCCCCGTTTTCTAGGATGAGATTTTTTTCTCAATACAAAAATTGGACCACTCTAATGTATATGCATACATACATTTGTGTTTTTTAATGTTGAATAATTACTGGCAATTTTTAAAACTATCACAGTTATTATCGGCATTGTGTTAGTTTTATATGATTTTTGGTGGCATTAAAGTTAAAACACTTGACTTTATTTAATTCAAATGCAACCGTTGAATTAATTAACGTGAGAAAAATTGCAAAATTGTCCTTATAATTTTTAATACTTATACATAATTTTACTCACATCACAACTTCAGAATGATTAATTACGTAACAGTGTCGAATATTCTTGAATTTCGATCAATTATGCATCGATAATTGTGTTAAAAGAAAATCCCTTTTTCATTTCAATTTCCCTTTTAGTAATTTTTGTTGCAAAATATCCCTCAAATGGGGAAATTACCCACAATCTGGCATCACTGGCTGGTGGACTAAAGCCGTCACTGTCTTCGTCTCGAAAAAAAACCCCTCGTGTCCCTCAGATTACGTGCCGAATCCTCCGCCAATGTGTAGGCGGCGCAAGTGTGTTTGGTGGGCCGGCCCAGTTAAAACAGAACAGAGAACAAAAACACAACCCTCAAAAAAAAAAGTTACATGAACTGAAAGGACGTCGGGACCGTCTCGGGAGGAAAACAAACTCATCGTAGTCGAAAGAGCGGATCGTTCTGCATTTATTGCAATCAGTGAGGGTTTTCAGAATATCTATAGAAAATCTAGGAAGGAGAGACTTTTTTCCCCAGAAAACGAGAGGAGATACAGAAAGGTGTGAGTGCGAAGAGCTTGGGATGCAAGCCGGAACGTGGCTCACAAATTTTTTGGAAAACAAGGTAGCAATCGAAAGGTTTCAATACAATCGTAGAACCTGTCTACACTTGTCGTATTTTCGCAAAGGAGAAAGGAAAATAGCGAAGTTCGGTGGTCTACATAGAAGAACCAAACCGAAAATGGTTGAAGTTCCAAATAAGATAAGAGGGGCTTCCGATAATGACATGCTTAACCTATCGCCCGTAGACATAATAGGTAAAATTGCTGAAGCTCGGGTGCGATCTGACTCAGGAAGCTGAAAGAAGTGGCTATTGCAACTTTTCTTTAACGGGTCGAAGCTTGAAAGAGGGGGCTTCTCCTGGTTTCCAGACTTTTCATCCCTAGACGACCGCCATCCAACAAGCAGTTCATGCATTATCCAAATGGGTGACGTCTATGTTTTGATTTACTCTGATAGCTAGAGGCAATCAGAACCTCCACAATTATCGCAATTTAAGGGAGTTTTGGTTGATCCTTTTCCCATGGGATAATACAAAATGGAAAGGATAACGGTTAGGTGCAATCATACCAACACTTTCTCTTTGGTTGTTCAGCCTTTGGGAGACTAAGGATTACACTTCGTTATTAACCCCGATGAACTCACTTGCTTAGTGAGATGTTCTGGTCTCTAGTAACCAACTAAGAAGAACAAGCGGAAGTAGCCATTAAATTTTTTCGCCAATATTAACTTCTTGTCTTATAAACCTCTCCGACTTCTTTCGATCGTCTACGAAAACATTCGATTATGAAAACTTGAGTCTGACAATAATCGTAACCTGGTGTTACCCCAAACGTTACGTCCTACAAATTACACATCTACGTACATATATATGTTCAGGTTAAAACGCAGAACAAGACTTGAAAACAATCGATCACACTCTTATTCATTTTAGACATCCGTCGGCTTTGGCAAACTCAAAATCAATCATTTCAATTAGTTTCCACAATTGATTGGCCCATTCGATTTACTATTTTTTGCCAATACAATACCCTTTTTGTGTGTCGCTCAAAGGCGCATCAAAACGGCAGTCTCATTACATTTGGTGCCACTGCCGGCCCTCCGCACCTGCCGCCAGTTTAGAGCTCAAAGTGCAGTGCAGCCAGTTGCAGCGGCAAGCTTGAAGCGCCAATAACAGAGCCCACAGAGGTGGCACAACGGCAGGTGAGACGATGATGGGCTGTCGCCGCGAGAGTGCAAAGTTTGCGCGACGCTGACGACGGCGACGACAAAAAAAAACGCTTTACTACAGCGAATAGCCCGAAAGCGGGTCAGTGCTGAGCGCCAAGGTCGGGCCTTGCAACGAGAAACTGGGACTGGGGCATTTGTACGAATGCGCGCATATTTATGTATACGGAGACATACTTCCATTTACCAACATATGTACATATGTATATGTATATTTACGACGGCAATATAAAATTGGTATCTATCTATTATTTTGTAGTATAAACTCGTATGCACACATAAGCAATTATATACATACATACATAAGTGCATTCGTGTGCATTTATATGCATTTGTGCGATTTGTGTAAGAACATCGAAGCTTAGCCGCATTTGCCGCAATTGCTTTAGCTATGGCTGTTGAGCTTACTACTGTTTTGTTTGTATGTACATATATATACCTATATAGCAGTGACTATATTAAGTGGTACAACGATAATTATTATAGGTGCAATAATGGTTGGAAATAATTTTAGGTTTTCTATATTCCTTCTTAAGTACAAATGAGAACTTTGAGAAACTCGCCTTCAATACTGCTGGAGGCAATCACTATTTTTGGGCCGCTACTGCACCGACTCCTAGGAAAGTAGCTACTCTATTAACCCTTGGTAGTACGTATGGTAGTGCAGAGTCCAATCAGTCGGAAGCAGAATTGCGAAAAACTACGAAAGGCGCGTCCATAAATCACGCGAGTAAATACTTTAATGGCTCTCGGTAGTGCAGAGAGAGCCGATGGTGACTACCGCCTAGGACATTGCCTTTTAAAACTAATCGCAGAAATACACGGCAAATAGTCGATCGGTAATCGACGCAGTTAACTTGGTAGATAGCGATTCATCTGTCCTGTAGTCGCTCCCCCGTACTGCAGGGTCGGTTTTGATTTGATTATTTGATTCGCCAAGAAGAATATTATGGATTTCTCACGAGTTTGAAAAATTTCGCGAAACTAAGTTGAAAGGGTATGCAGATAAGAACCATAAGTGCTCGCTCTTAAGTCTATTTATCAAGAATACTTGTAATAGCTCTTGATGTTTCCTTATGAAGATTAATTAAAAGGTTAAATCTTTTCTGGTTATATCTCCCCAATATGCATTTTGCCTTGTTGAAGTCTCTCTCAATTCTCTTCCCTCTTTAATGATCTTACAAGAAATGGCTCGGGTCCGCTTGGAATACTGGATGCTGCTTGCCTGGCTAGATTATCTGTCATTTAAAGCAGTAAGATATCATCATTTACATTTTCTCTACACTCTCTCCTTACGATACCCATCTTGCGCTGCCTTTGGACATAACAAGGCGTTCAAAGCTGTACACATTTGAGAAATATGTTTGGTTTTTTACATGGTTGTAACGATACTTGTGATCCTTCTCTCAGACAGAAGAATGTATGGACACACTCTTGGCTCGAACAAACCGAAAGAAATTCAAGTATGTAGTGAATCTGTCTGTGAATCCGCCCTGCGTTAAAATGCTATACTCATAAAAACCACTCCTTGATGCTAGGAAAAAATATCTTATTCTAAGGAAATATCACCTTAAAATGACTCCAAAAACATGGCTGCCTTAACATGACACAGTTTGAGGAAAACACAATTCCTTAGTTTTAGTACTATTTTCTTTCTTCTTTGGAAAAATGAACTTGCCATTAGTAATTGTTTATTTATTATTTAATAAATTATTTCGTCCCCCGTGAAAGGAAATTGTATTTGAAAATAAAGAGAAAAAATATCTCATTTATTTTTTATCGTATTTGAGTAGGTTTTTGCATATGAAATTAATTTTACAATTTGTAATTTATATTTGAATTTAAATAATTGATTTACCTAACTCGACCCACCTCTAACCAGACTCGAACCTGCGATCTCAGAACCAGAAGCAGTAGTCTCGTCTCAGCGCGCGCCACAAAATTACGAAAGAAAAAAAAAACAAATCGCTAAACTAGGACACGGGCCTAAAGTCTCGTTCAAATCTTCATGCAATGCGATTTAAGTCAAACCAACTCTGTTATTTACAACTTGAGCAGTGGGTATCTTCTTATTTACTACATCGGTATGTATGAATTTGTTTATTCGCTTGCAAATGCAAGTGCAGGACTTAGACAGCTAAGTAAATATTTATTTAATAGAAAATTAAAAAAAAAAACTGTAAGGAAATTACGCAGTATGAACCTTTTCATATGCGCGTATGTGTGTGTGTAAATATACGCAACCTAGTAGGAAAAATCGCTGTTGTGAGACTGGATTTTCGGACTAAATTATTATCAAAACTTGTTCAAGTTTACTACTCCTGTAAAGGTTTTTTCCACCAGTTGCTTTTAATGCAGGATAGATAATTTCTTTAACACCTTCAAGAAGATATATAGGGTGTTCTTCAATCAAATTCTGAAGTAGGGCGTTCTTGAAAAAACGTCCTATGTTATCGAACTGGCTGCCCCGAGATAGGTCAATCTTCCACTCAGCCATCGATATGTTTTTAGTAGAATTAATATTTTCACATCGATGTGGGTCTTATTATTTCCAAAAAACCAGTCCACTACCAGAAACTTAGTCCATCTTTTCCCTACTGGGTTTGTGACCTGGAGAATACATAGCAAATGCTATATATATATGTACATATGTACATATTAATATAAAATATACAAGAGTTGCACACACACACAAACACACGTACATATGTAGGCAAACAAAAGTTCATGTACACAATTTACCGTTAAACTAGGACACGGCACAATTTTTAATTTATGAACTAACCTAGTTGGTGGCGCCCTAAGCATCGAATGCCAGACAGCAGGCCTCACTCACGCCTGTTAAACAAATCCCGTCCCTGCCTGCATCATTTGCCGTTGTTGTCCCACCCAAAGGCCCGTTAACGTTCGCCCTGATTATGCACCGTTAGCTGCAAGTAGAGGTGCAATTGTACCTGACACGACGGGCGGCCCTTCGCAGGCCGTGTATTTTCGTATGTGTTTGAATGAATGCGTATGTATTAGTAAGGCAACACAGCCGTGCGAAACATGGCCGCCGAGCAGCGGGTTCGCTGCTTTTGAGGTGAAGGCCCACAAGTAGGCTCGTTCGTTCGGCCCTGTAACACTTTGCCATTTGGTGGGTGTAACTGCACTCGCCGTTTTTTTTTTTTTACAAATGCGCTGGCGTAGCTGTGTACGTGCACGGCAACGATAAATTCATGGCAAGCCGTCGATGAGGGCTCGTCGTGTGCAGCACCAATGTGTCTTTTTGGACTGCCTTGAGTGCAAGCGGTGTATGTAAATATGTATTATGAAATTTAGTTGAAACTTTAAATTCAATTTAAATTTCAAATTATGCAGTCTGTTTTCGAAAACTCAGTTCCAATATTGATATTCTCAACCACTTTACAGGTAAGGAAGGACATAGCGAAGGGCTTAGGGACTATAAATCAACCAACGGCAAGCAAGTCTTCGCCGGCAGTGCAACAACTTTTTTACAACTACAACAACAAAAAGCACAAAATTTTTGCCACTCTATGCCATTCATCAACCAAAGCCAAAGTCATTATGACAAAGGAACTCAAGCAAACCGCAAAGCAGCCGCCGCTAAGTGATTGTCTTTGAATGAAGAGCGAAATTTGCAAATTGAAATTTTTTTTTCAAGTGCAGAAAAAATGCAAAAGTACACCGAGAACAAACACAAGGAACGTCGGCGTCGGCGTCGGCGTCGGCGTCGGCGTCGGCGTCGGTGACACATGTTGCGTGTGAGCTTATGAAAACAGCCAAGTCGTCGGATTGACGGGCGGGCGAGCGTGTGATGTCGAGCAGAAGCTGTCCTGTCCTGTCTATCACTCATACGACATGTGGGCCGGAGTTGTAGCTGGCGTGGTTACATGGCGTAAAGTATTTGCTATGATTTCGTAATTTCCTTTTTTTTTTGCATACTTTTCTTCCAAAAGGGCTACGTAATGGTTGAATAAGTTTAGCTGCAAGCAGATGAAATGAAGCTGATAAAAGACTCAGAGAGCAAGTGGGCGAGGAGAATAAAAGTTGGCAAAGTTACATAAAATGAAATGCATTCTGGAAAATCTTTTACTTTCGATGACTGGATAAAGCAACTTTGTTTTTAAAATACATACAGATGCACATTAGGTGGGTAAATTTTTTTACTCTGGTTTCTTCGACAAATTCTCCTAGAATTTCGCGTAGAATACTCCTATACCCCAGCAGCATGGTCGGGAAAGAAACTTATTTTAATGAATTTTCAAAAAAGTCTATGTAGACTGAGGAAACATTTTTTATAAAAGCTTAAAATAAAAGCTTCTCAGCTTTATCAAAGGCATAACTTGATAGTTATGAAATATGAAATATTCCTTATTTAAGCAGCTGTTTTCATTTGCGATATCGAAAATGACGGGGAATTAAATTTTGAAGTTATTTATTTTCTCAGAGCCAACCTAACAGGTGTTTTGAATTTTCAGCAAGTGTGAAATTTCAAAACACTTCAATTAATATGTTATGTAGATCCTGGGGATTCTTTTGAGCTTTTTGATGAAATACTTAGCGAAGTAAGAAGCGAATAAGTTTTTAGAAAGTTTTGATTGATTGTTTATCTTTTATGAAAAAATTATTATTATTTTCATTCAGAATATGCAGTTTTATAGCCCATTAAATTTTAGTACGGTAAAGTGCAAATTTAATACGAAAATGCCTAACACGCTCGGCAAAAAATATATTAAAAATTAAAATTTTTCACTTTACGCTATTAAAATTTAATGAGTTGTAAAACTGCATACCTTAAATTTTTCTAAAAATTCTGAATAAAATGCTTGAAGTTTTCGGGGGAATTTGGTAGAGTTTGTTGAACTTTTATAATTTTTGTACAAAGTTTGAAATGTAGATTTATACGGTGCTTGTTGTAGCTAGACTTTTATAAAAAAAATTATCATCCCGGCGGAAAAAAACGTATGTGTTCACGCTCCGACGGAACAGAAGATAAGTCGTCCAAAAATCCCCGTTGACTATGCCACAAAATTAAAATCGTACTTGAATGTTTTTTTCCCACCATTTTCAAGGACAAAACGTTCGACAACAAACTGATCGGCGCTAATTTCTATAAGAATATTCATACCCCCCAACTAACGGAACATTTCTTCAGCACGCTGTATGGTGACAGCAGAGTCACAAGTGAAGTGAAGGCGAAGATCTCGAATACACCTCTTGCACAGATGTGCTACTTTGGGTCGACAACGCAAATCACAATTTCTGGTCTCGCTTCACATCCTCGTTTCAACGTAATACTTAGAAACGTTCCTACGAAAAAGATTAAAATGGGTATAACTAAGCGTTGCCATTGAAAAATCTTGTAGAAGGAATGCCTGATCTGCAATGCAAAGATCTGTCGGAGAAGCGATTAGTTTAAGGCGACGTTAGAGATCAAAATTTCAAAACTTACAATCCATTCATAAATTCTTTACTTAAATTGCGCTACCTTAGCTTAACTTAATTTAAGAAATTTGACCTTAATCGAGGCCAACCAAATCATTGGCAATGCAAAAGGGAAAAAAACTCTCATCAAAAGTACATTGTGAGTCCTTGTGGCGGCACGCTTTGTAAATACATACAACCATTCTCTTTGGCAAATGCAAAACCCACTCAGTTCCTACAACAGACTTTTTCCTCTTTGTTGTTCCCACCCAGCCTCACTCCGCTCCTGCTTGCCATTCGTCGATGCATCCATCGTTCGGCATTCGTCCTCATTATGCGCTCGCCATTATCGTAGCTGTCAAGTGTAATGAAAAGTCCTTCATTATGCAGCATAAATATGACACACACACACACACACACATTAGCAGCGACATACATACATACGTGCATATTTATCCAGAAATATGTAATATTTGCTCGTACAAACATTTTACAAATAAACTAACCGACTCCTCTTAAATTCGCTTAGTCAGTCTGTCTGTCTGCCGGTCGGTCGGTCGGTATGTACATACATACATACATATGTCAGCGCGCGTGTCAAATCTTGTGGTTGCTCAGTTGCATGCCAAACACATGTCAAGCAGACATCCTCCGCACAAAACGTTGCTGTGCATTTGGACGTTTGTTTGTATGTAAGTGGGTGCGTGCGTGCGTGCGTGCGTGCGTGTGCTTCAATTCGCTTGCTAATGTAATGAGAATATGTCATTTCAACTAGTATTTACATTGTGTCTTCTTTATCAGTGCAAAAGCAGTGTTTAATGCATAATATTGCACTTTTGTTAAAAATAATATTATTGCAGCCAAGCAAAGCAAACGAACAAGGCACACCCACACACACACCCACTTGCACGCACACAAATGCTAAAATTCCACTTTTGCTGTTACAAAATTCGCCACCAAAGGATACGTTTTAGTGTGTGTGTGTGTGTGTGTGTGTGTGTGTGTGTTGTGCCTGCAGCTGACAGCCGCCTACCATTGGATATCGCAAGGGAAAAGCGCCAGCCATGTAACTTTCATGCAACGCAGATAACCGATGCCCGGCGTAGCAGCAGCACATAGTGATTCCATAGAGAACATAGCGCACCGGGGGATGGGGAGGGGGAATAAGTTGGCTTCTGGCGAGTGGCAAAAGAACGAATGTTGGTGTTTCTCGGGACAACGGAAAAGGAAGTCCGTCCGCTATGAACAATAGCAAGTGCCTATAATGGCATTGCTGTAACGAACGATAACACAAAATAATTGCGTTGTAGGCCAACGTCGTGCGTCTCCAGGGCCGCAGCTGAAGGCTGGCCTACATTTGAGCCAACTTCTATGTTCATTTGTGATTTAACAAATTTAAATTGTCATTTGTGTGAGTGGGCGGGCTATTGGCAGAGTGGGCAGCTTATTGGAAGAATGAATGGAAGCTATGCGATGGCTTGAAAGTGAGATATTTAATGTTAAAGCATTCGCAACGTTGCTGAAGTGAAAGGTATTTTAAACTTTTTAATTTGCAGTAATTGGCTATGCGGAAAAGGGTGCCCTGAAATGAAAAATGTATCATTAAGCCCATAGGTACACAGGAGGACACATATGTATGTATGTAGGTTGCTGAATAGGGTGGTCCAAAAACGAAAATTTAACATGTTAGGCCCACACCCTCTAGGATTTTTCTACCTGTATCTTTTTGTAAAAAAAAAACAACATTCAAACTTTTTTTCCGTATGTATTTTTGGACCACCCTTTAGCTGAAGCGGCGAAGCTCAGGTTAAGCTAGAACAAATAGGTTCGGTTAAATTATGGGGTTTGCCTCAGGCAGGGGACACACTTCGACCACCAGAGAGTTGTCTGTTGTGATATTCCCAAGCCTTGAACCGTAATTGTTAAGGTAAATATTAGGATAAGTTATCACGTACAGGGAACGAAATCTCGCAAGCATCCAATTTCAGCCCCAGAGAGCTTCTCCGGGGTGTTTATGGAAACGATCTGAAGCGTTTAGACTTCAGCCTCCTCTTACTTTCACTTTGCTCGTTGACATCCCTATGGGGCACCATTTCTTCCCTCAATATCAGTGTAGGCCACTGTCCATATACTACTCATACAAATAAAATTACCAACACGGAGGCTAGGTATTCCTGGATACATTTTCAGTAAGCAGAAGACACTGATTTCCACTAGCTTATTAAAGTATATATGCGTTCATGGTGGCTACGTACCTGCTGCATAATACCTGAAGGGAGGAGAAAAATAAAAGACTTAATTTTGCTCGACCAAATTCTCATTTCCTTCTTATTAGAAAGCTAGAAAGATAAAGGTGCATAGAAAAGCTCTCATATATCTCCGAAGAATTTCAGATCAATCAGCCTGCCCTCCTTTTTGCATGAGCCTCTCGCAACTTAAACGGCTAATCGGTAGAATCTGCTTTACATAAAATTTCGAAGTTATAGGGGAGTATCTAACGAGTACAAAGTACGTGGTTGGGATCTTCCAAGATGTCGCGGGGCCTTGACTAGTATGCTGATCAAGGTCATTGTAAAAGCTCTTAGTAAGCTCGGAGTTGCTACCAACTTAGTATGGTTTATCCTCCGCACTCTCTCCGGCAAAACTGTCGCAAGCTCAGTGGAGTAGTGTCTCCGTTCAGAGTAGGGGAGTGAAGACATACCACGATGAGGCGCTCTCTAACCCGGCCACGTGGCTTTTATCGTTAAGAGTAACTTTCTGGGCACTTTGCATGATCCCATAAAGGGGTTGCAAACACGTTGTTAATCCTGAAAATACGGAGCTCGTCTTGTGCTTTTTTGGTATTAGCAAAACATTCCTTAGCACTTAACATTATTTTTAGCGCCATAGCGCCTCGACGACCATTGGGTCAATAAATGCACCCTCAATGGCTCAACGTTGATGGGAAGAGTTTGTTTTATGCAGCGCGTTTCGAGCTGATGTAGCTGCAATAAAGGTGACAGTCGACTGCTGCGTGTTTACAAGTATGAAACCGACTAAGTAGACGAGTAAATATTTACTCTGACCAGAACTTTTTGGCCTTAAATATTTTCAATGGGCAGCTATATTTGACTGGTTGAATCCATTTCAGTTTGCGATACTTATGGGCGGCTGGGACGAATTGGATTCTACCAGAAAAATTGTCATATAAAATATGATCTTATTATCTGTCTTCGCATAAAGAATAGATTCACATTGACCTGAAAAAATTAAAAAAGTCTCGAATTCATCTTCCCTCTTAAAAGTAGTGCCAAAATTCCAATTTCAAAAACTGCAGTTGTTCCCCAACATAACAGAAGTCATCCTGTGAACTCAAAGGACCCCGTTTAATTTAATTTATGCAACCAAACATTAAAGTTAAAAAAAACCGACTCCAACCAGCGTGGCTTGTTAGCGCAAGCACTTTGTTTCTCCTTGCATAAAACTAACCAAAACTACAGCCAATATTCACACAAAACTTCACCGCAAACTCTTAGCAACAGCTCACGTCAACGTTTTCGCCAACTGACAAGCCATAATGACAATGGAAATGAAAATGAAAATGAAAATCCCTGCGACAACGAAATCAACATCGAATCTACTTTGCTACACGAGCAACAAAAACAAACAAACAAAAACCATTTCAAGCGTAGTAAAATAAACCGAAATATAATTTCAATATGCAACAAAGAATGTCAACACGCCGCACGCCCTCAACGCCCGACAACGGATGGGGCTCTTCGGTTGCAGCTTGCAACTCGCTGCCATATTCCGCGCGTGTGACCTAAATAAGTTCAGCACTGCGATCGATAGACCCTTTACCAGCACCTCCATTCACAAATACTCCACCCCAAGGTTTTTCCAACGTGCCACAGTGGGGTCGGGGGAGGGCCAGTGGTTGGAGGAGTGGCGCGAGCCCTCACTAAGTAAACACCGCAACATTGTTGCAGTTACTATTACTGCCATTCCCGCCATTGCATTGCAGTAACGTTTGAGCGCCTTGTTGCCTGCACCGCCGCTGGGCAATGAGGCGTCTCGAGTGGCAATAACTGTATATTGCGTTGGTGGCAGTGGCAGGAGTGGCAACACGCGCGCAATATTCCTCTCGTCGGAAGCTGCTTTCACTCGTCTACGTATGTGTGTGTGTGTGTTGGTGTTCGGCCACTGGCAAGCGATAATGTCAAGCAAGTTCACCCTGTGTCCTTGCAGTTTATTTTACGGAATTGCTTTGTCCCTACCATGTGTACCTAATTTAACAGCCAATTCTTTTCACTCCTCCCGCCGCCATGTTTTCCCCGCCGGCGCCGTTGTGGCACCTCAATCAGCTTCGCAGCCATTGACATTTGGCTCGTCCCTTCAGCTCATCGCATCCTTCTGCCACACAGAAACGCAGTACGCAGCTGCCAATAATTTCGCTGTACTCAAGCGTAAATTTCTTTCGTCCTTCGCTCCCCCCCTCCGCAATACGCTTATTTTAAACCCTACAATATTTTCCCTCAACTATTCGTGTTCACACTGCGGCGGGAATATCCCTACGCCAGTATAAATGACTTGAGTACTTGGTTAATGTAATTCACGTACCTCCAGCACCGCTCTGGCCCCCTCCGTGTTGCTTCCTTCAACACCGCGGACATTGTTCTCCAGCTCACACGCTCCATCAAAGCGAAGTAACTAACTTGCGTGAACTTTTTTCCACAAAGTAAATTTGCAACAATGCAGCGAAGGGATCTTTTTTTTTGGCGTGTCGAGGGAAACATTTTCGATGAGCGGTAAAAAAAAAGGTGGATTTTGTGGTCTTGCCACAGTCTATAAGTTGTAGTAAAAATTAATGGAGAGAAAATATGCTCGGGATGCTAAACACTTTTTAACTGTACTTAAGGACTATACTCACACAGACGAGTCGGTTGTTTAAGGTAGTTGGTGTTGTTGCCGCTTTGTTTTTCTGCTTGAGCTGTTGTTAAATGTGCAAACTGTTGCTCAGTTGCGCTCAGTTGGCGTAGTTTGTGGCACGTTTAGTGGACGAGTTATGGCAACTTTTATGGCCAATCAGGATAAGTGGGTAATTTTGTAAATCTAACAGAGTCAAAGTATTATTTTAGATTAGAATTTAAATAATCGGTGAAGTAAATCAGTTCACTGGAAACACTCAGTAGCTTACATTTAAAAATCAGTTGATAAAATTTGCACAAACATTCATACGTACATTTGTAGATTTTTACATATTGCGAAATTTCTAATAATTTTCACAACAAATGGTTTGGGTGAACATTTATGCAAAATCAAATAGCCTCATTGTAAGTGAAGAGGTTTTTAGTAGATCTTAATGTGTGGCTTCTGGCGGTGGCATGAATTTCCGTGATCCAATTTTCAAGGACTCTGCGCATAAACCGGTAAATTTGAGCTATTTTTATGCTGATTTTAATAGAGCAAAGGTCTCGACATCTCTACACTTAAATTCTATTTAAAAGTCGTGGTCAATTGGGTAGATGTAATTCTCAAGCAACACCGTGGGATGGGATGGGATAGCAACAGTTTGCTACATATTTAAAATTAGTCCTTCACCTGATCTTTCCAACGTAGGGGTGAACTTCTTCTTCTACCACCACCAGAGGACTGGAGCATTGCCGCTGAATTCTTCCTACGAACACTCCAAGAACTCATCCTCATCATAGGTTGACATAGTCCACGTTTCTGGGTCATACACAACGCCAGGCATTATGAAAGATATGGCAAGCTAAAAATCGTATTTGAATTTCCTGCGAAGTCGATTAGCCTCAATGCGAGGCGGGGCTTTCGTCTTGGCTCTGGGGTCAAATATATTTGAATTGAAGTCCCCAAGCTCGATTTGAATTTCAGAGCAACGCTTGAAAGTAGACTCCAATAGCTCATATAAATAGTCTACCGTCGCATTAGCCTCCCCTTTTGTCGGACGATGAGCAGAAGTGATCGAGATGGTGTTGCGACTCGTGTTAAGTGAACTTGGCGAGGCAGTATATCTTCCGTTCTCGTTAACATGGTCCTATGGTCGCCCAATAAGTAATGGACAGTTCCTAGTTTTACTTTAATGGCTTTTTCCGATAACAGAAGTCGGCGGTGTTTCTGGAAGTCACCTCCCGAGACTCTTAACCCCATCGTTACTGGAAATGTTTGAAGAGGAAATGACCCGCCTGCTACGTGGTAGACTACCACTTTCAGTCTCTCACTCTGGAGGATGGATTGAGCTGGGCCTATAAAACGAATATGTACATATGTATGTCCTGGCATCTCATCAAACTTTCGAGATCTATACTTAACGCACACAACTGCCCGAAGCGTAGTTTAAGGTCAAGTTCCCCCAAGTGTTATACGTCTACGCATACATTGCAGGGGCAGACGAGTTAATGAGTGCAAGTTAATATATAGTAAGTCCAATAAACAAAAACAAAAAAAAAACACAAGCCAACTAAATTTATTGCTGTCTCCATTATGCGCTGCTGCTTGCCTCCTGGCACACATGATAAATTGCATTAACACCTTTTTCTGGCATTTAAAATGTAGAAAATGTGCGTGTGACATGAAGGCTTTGCAACGCCCCTCAAATGAGCTGACGAGCGCCAACACACAGCGCAAAGCGCAAAATCGCAATGAGTTTCAGTTTTTTTTTCAATTCAATTCAAAATATTTATGTATTTTATTCAACTCAGTGTTTTGTTGTTTTTTT
>NW_023458566.1:18617802-18619389 GCF_013731165.1 Rhagoletis pomonella | reverse complement strand
AGGGGCGCTCAGGTGGTTGGTGAAGCGGCTGGTGAATTTCGTGCAACGTTTTCAATTGCCGCCACTGTTTGTGCAGTTTTTGCGCTCGCTCGTTCGCTGCCACAAACGTACTCACACAGAGACGCGCGTGGAAATGCTTGCAACATGATGTGGAATGTTCACAGACATATCTACATACATACATACATATACATATATGCTATAAAATTTGTTTGCAGTGCGTTTGCAGTGGTTGCCATCGACCATTGTAGTCCAATCGTCGATGTTGTTATTTACGTTCCGTTGCGTTACGTGTTTTTGTTGCACTGGTCTTTCGCTTGTGCGTGCCAAAATCAACCTTTGCATTTGGTTTTGTGTACAGAAGAAACATTCATACGTACAGGCATATACATATAAATATGTATGTATGTACACGTCGGAATGCAGCAGCATAAATGCATGCATAGGTGCAACAACGACAACAGCACCAACAACACTGCCACAACCATATAATAGCACAAAATTGGCGGGAACCTGAGAATTGGCGCGCTGCGCTCGCTTTATTTGCGACGACGCGTCCATTCACCCTACGCTGGTCGTCGTTCATCGACGTTGCCGTACGAGTTTTATTGCTTTCGCTTCGCCTGTTGTTGTCTTGTTGTTTACAATGGTAGTATGTAACAGCAAGTTGTTTGCAGTGAGTTGGGGCAGCAGTGGGTATAAGCCGCAGCAGTTCTTGTTGCCCCACAGCTGCTGTTTATAAATATTTGCAGAGCTGATGAACGGAGGCCTATTCGCCATTGTTGTTGCTCCTATTGCTGTTGCTGTTGCTGTTGCGGTTGCGGTTAATGTTAGCGCTGCTCTACTATCCACACCCAATAGCGAATTCTGTCTTGGAAGTTCACCCAGAGTGGGCCTGTAAAAAGTTTAGGTTAAGAGCGCTTGTGTGGCAAGAATGATGAATGAATACAACAATGATCGACAAGCCATACCTCACTGAGCGCTCTCTGAGCACATGTGTGTTTCACACGTATACGAAGAGCGGGCAGCTGAGCAGTGTATTTAACGCACACTTACTCGCTCTCACTTATTGAATCGTTTAAATGTGGTAGAATGCCGTCCGCTGGAATATTTCTCTCAATCGTGCTTGTGTGGCAAGTTCCAGACTTTCAATCGGAGTCCGTTGTGAAAGCTCCTTTGAGTTTGAGCGCCAGGAGAAGGCACATGACCTTAATCGGGATCCCTTTACAATGAGAAAGGAGAGACTAATGAGGAGATCCAAGAGTTCCAGCTCGGCCTTCACTGCCTGACTAGTGTTTTAGTCGCCTCGACAGTAGGAACGAATATTGACACAGAACGGATTGATCTTTCCCATTTTCATCACGGCAGCTTCTGCAGAAACAATTCGTTGTGAAGACGCCGCACAGTGTAAAAAATGCACTTTTTTAATGATGAAATACCATGAATGATAGAATACAAGATTGCGCCAATCGAGATGAGAGCAACCGGGTTGTGGTCTCATAATATTGAGGGAACGAGACCATAAAGAATCATTTTGATGAAGAAGAGGAAGAAGCAAACATATGGTGCGAAAAAGTGTTGTAAAAC
>NW_023458566.1:18616150-18617702 GCF_013731165.1 Rhagoletis pomonella | reverse complement strand
GTTTTACAACACTTTTTCGCACCATATGTTTGCTTCTTCCTCTTCTTTTTCAAAATGATTCTTTACGGTCTCGTTCCCTCAATATTATGACGCCACAACCGGTTGTTCTCATCTCGATTGGCGCAATATTGTATTCTATCATTCTTGGTATTTCATCATAAAAAAAGTGCATTTTCTACACTGTGCGTCGTCTTCACAGCGAGTTGTTTCTGCAGAAGCTGCCGTGATGAAAGTGGGAAAGATCAATTTACTCCCTTCAGTGTCAGTATTCGTTCCTACTATCGAGGCGACTAAAACACTAGTCAGGCAGTGAAGGCAGAGCTGGAACTCTTGTATCTCCTCATAAGTCTCTCCTTTCTCATTGTTAAGGGATCCCGATTAAGGCCATGTGGCTTCTCCTGGGGCTCAAACACAAAAGAGCTTTTACAATGGACTCCGATTGAAAGTCTGGAACTTGCCACGCAAGCACGATTGAGAGAAATATTCCAGCGGACGGCATTCAAACACATTTAAACGATTCAATAAGTGAGAGTGAGTAAGTGTGCGTTAAATACACTGCTCAGCTGCCCGCTCTTCGTATACGTGTGAAACACACATGTGCTCAGAGAGCGCTCAGTGAGGTATGGCCTGTCGATCATTGTTGTATTCATTCATCATTCTTGCCACACAAGCGCTCTTAACCTAAACTTTTTACAGGCCCACTCTGGGTGAATTCGCTGTTGGGTGTGGATAGTAGAGCAGCGCTAACATTAACCGCAACCGCAACAGCAACAGCAATAGGAGCAACAACAATGGCGAATAGGCCTCCGTTCATCAGCTCTGCAAATATTTATAAACAGCAGCTGTGGGGCAACAAGAACTGCTGCGGCTTATACGCGCTGCTCCAACTCACTGCAAACAACTTGCTGTTACATACTACCATTGTAAACAACAAGACAACAACAGGCGAAGCGAAAGCAATAAAACTCGTACGGCAACGTCGATGAACGACGACCAGCGTAGGGTGAATGGACGCGTCGTCGCAAATAAAGCGAGCGCAGCGCGCCAATTCTCAGGTTCCCGCCAATTTTGTGCTATTATATGGTTGTGGCAGTGTTGTTGGTGCTGTTGTCGTTGTTGCACCTATGCATGCATTAATGCTGCTGCATTCCGACGTGTACATACATGCATATTTATTGTATGTATATGCCAGTACGTATGAATGTTTCTGTACACAAAACCAAATGCAAAGGTTGATTTTGGCACGCACAAGCGAAAGACCAGTGCAACAAAAAACGTAACGCAACGGAACGTAAATAACAACATCGGCGATTGGACTACAATGGTCGATGGCAACCACTGCAAACAAATTTTATAGCATAAATATGTATGTATGTATGTAGATATGTCTGTGAACATTCCACATCATGTTGCAAGCATTTCCACGCGCGTTTGTGTGCGAGTACGTTTGTGGCAGCCAACGAGCGAGCGCAAAAACTGCACACACAGTGGCGGCAATTGAAAATGTTGCACGAAATTCACCAGCCGCTTCACCAACCACCTGAGCGCCCCT
>NW_023458566.1:18608664-18616050 GCF_013731165.1 Rhagoletis pomonella | reverse complement strand
TGTTTTGTTGTTTTTTTCATTAATTTTCCATTCATACAAATACACTCTCGGCTTGTCTGGGCGGCGAGGTGCTCTGCTGTCCGCTGTCCGTCGTCCGTCGTCTGTCTGTCTGTTTGTCTGCCAATTTATTTAACTGCGTATTTTCGTTTATGAATTAATGAAAACCGCAAGTAAAGGCGCACTCGATTACATTAAAATAACATTAAGTGCACAAAAGCAACAACACAGCAGTCAACAAGAAAGCGCACTTGTATCGCTCGTTGGCAAATGTAGCAACAACAACAACAAAGCGTAGAAAGAGGCCGACAACAACAACACACGTGACTTGACTTGCTTGACTTTGTGTGGCACGCAACATGTAAATTTACTCTGTGCGTTTAATTTATTGCGGCGATGACACAATAAAATTTATTTGATAAATTAAAATTAAACAAAACACCAACGGCAGCAGCAACAATAACAAATAATACTTTTACAAGAACAAAGTGATGGTGCGACGATGGAACGTAATGGGGCAACACTGAAAACAGTGCGTACACGGCAATGGCTGTCGCTGCGAAAAGTATTACATATATGTTTTCACCGCTACAGGGTAAGCCGAGGTGTATCAATTTCGAGTAAATTATCGTCCTTAAATTTCGACATATTGAAGCTTCAAGCATTTCTGAAATATACCGTTGTATGAAAAGCGGCCGCAATTTTAGACCGATTTCAATAATTTTAAATGTATTCCTTGGTAAAGAATTTTTTCAAGCATTAATTTTGAATAAATTAGCTTTAATATTTACTGATTTATCGAAAATTTCGTATTCCTCTAAATTACCGTTATATGGGATGTGGGCGTGGTTATTGTGCGATTTTAAAAATTTGGTATGCTGTGCCAAGGCCAGCTTGGTCGAAACTGGTGCAGCGGTTACCAAGATATACACAGGTAACCATAAGTGGCCGTGGCTACGCCCATTTTCCAAAAAATTTTAATATTCTTATTTTTCGTCTAAAAATCATTGCAAATATAAATTTTCAGTGAATAATCTTCAGTAATTATTTTCCGATTTTACCAATTTTCAATACCATCCCAACTGGAGCTATGGCACCCCACAAAGCTTTCCAATTGCGGCAGGAAGCCCACAACGATGGCACACAGCAGATCCGGTCCATCGACGTAATAACTTCGTACGTTTTCGTATAGGAAGTTCTCAGGATAGCTCCTCTCACCAAAGTGAAAGGAACCGGGAGGCTTGCAAAGCTCACATCGAGTGACTGAAGGCCAGTCCACATACAACTTTGGCGTTGCATTGGCGTTGCGTTGGCGTTGGCGTCGCTTCAACAGCTGACCATGATTGAATGGGCTAAAAAACTGCACACTGAACTTTTTCTAGAGAGCGGACATTAAAAAGTGCAATATTTGAATGAAATTTTGCAGAATTTTCTTCACTTTTGCACAAGGTTTGAAACTCTGCTTTTTTTGGATGAGTTTGTTGTAGCACTGACCATATTTTTATAAGAAATTATCGAAAAATAAAATATTTAAAAAACAGTTGCCCGTATTGTAAAAAATTCGCTGTACCTAAACTTTATTGACTGACTGTACATACATATATGAGTATTTATTTAGTATAAACAAGAAAATTTACATACATTTGTTCAACTCAAGCACCGAGAAAGCCGTTAAGGCATGACAATTGTGAAAGAGGTTAACGCAAACACACCCTAACACATTTTAAATAATTAATTAAAGTGAGTGCAAATAGTAGATGGATGCGTGAGGCAAATAGGTAAACGCTTTGAAATTCTACACTTGCATACGTAAACATACCGTAACGCCATTACACTCCCGCAAAGCTGTCCAATAATAGCGGAATGGGTGCGATGAGTAAAGCAAGTAAGTGTCTTGTAAGTGTGAAGTTATTTTTTCTCAGCCTAAAAAGGAATTTAGAATTTTGAAGCACGAATTAAATGTTTTAGTTTATTAGTCAGCATTGGACCTCAACGTAGGAACACTCCACCGAAATTTGCTACTTTACACTGAGTAGAAAGTTTAAAGGTAAAATTTTCGCTCAATAACAAAATCTTAGGCTAAACACAGAGTGGAGCGGCGAGCAAAGCGACGAGCATAGCATCGAGCAAAGCGTCAATTACAAACGTGTGTGTACGCTTTGCTCTTCACTATGTGCGCTCCCATTGAAACAAATACATTTTTAATCCATGCTTTGCTCGATGCTCTTTGCTCGCCGCTCCACTATGCGCTTAGCCTTAGGCTTATTAACTAAAAAAACAAAAAATAACGGAAAGGCTTAAATGTTGACATCTGTCAGTGTTTGATACTCAAATTTTCCGAAAGATGTTAGCAACTTTAAACGAATTAGGCACAGCGAAGCAATTTTGGCGCAAAATTGCCCCGCGAACATCACTTTGTACGAATAGCTGCGAATGCTCTATGTAGTTCTGAAAGTATTCGTTGCGATGCCAGCTGATGAGTGAGGCCTTCCTCGAGGCAGATTCCTCAAAAATAAATTAAGTTTCCATGGAAAAATAAAAGAATTGAATTCGCGTAACATTTTTCGAATTTTCCTTGCACTTGTACAGTCAGCCTTTAAATAGCGCTTCTTCTATGCACTATCGTCTTCTTCTTTCTGATTGCATTTTTCCAAACAACAAATCAACGTCAATTCACTACTGATGCAATGACAACTAAATATACTTATTACAATAATAACGTCAATGAGGCAATTGAATGACCTATTGTGCGCCGATGAGTGGAAAGTAGAAGGGCCGAAGTTTTGTTAAATTTAATTAAAAATAGTTTACACAATGCATGCGAAATTGCAAAAATTTAGACAACAATGTCATTCAAAAAGTCTAGGCAAATGAGACAGATGAGTAATTCTGTGTGGTGGGGGAGGGTCTGCAGGGTAGGCGGGCACTATTACCGTCATTGAATTCAACTAAAAGCCGGCAACTTTTCTGCGAGTTGGGAAACTTAACCCGTAATTGAATTGCGCTGACGCATTGAAAAGTGTCGCACTTTCTGAGTTTGAGCGCGCCAGATGGGCTGATGGGCAGGCAATCAGACAGCGAGCAGCAAAATTACAAATCAAACAATGCACTGGAACTTGCAATGAAATAAAATGAAATTGAAACTTTGCTTTCCTGACTCGGTAGTACAGATGAAAAATTAGCCTCGAGCCTTCTTCTTCAGCCTGTTTAAAGAACTTGATGGCAGAAAAATTGGCAATCTTTAAATTAGACCCAAGGCAAAAAAAGTGCTTACTTGATTATTTTAATCATAAATAAATCCCAGTTAGAGTTGACCCAAATTCGCTTAGGTTCCACAATTGCTTGAATGACTGCCCACAAATGCGCCAGCCGTAGAAAGCGAACTGCAGCATTGCCCGTTTTATTGGTGGCGCGTGATTGAATTCCGATACGTAAAACTCGTCGTAATTTTCCGCTGTGAATAAAAGCCTGATGCGACAGCACAGCTGTTGCAGTGCATACTTGGTGGGCCTCTGAAATCCACATGGATTCACATCACGCCCGAAGTGCACCGCCCTCGCCTCGCTTGTTTTAAATCTTCGCTTCGCCACAATAGCTTCTTGTGCCGTTATGACAGCAAAGCCTCATCCAAACGTCGCTCACGTCCGAAAAGTGATTGTCATAAAACGTAAATTTAGTTTGTTGCAGGTTTTGCATAAGAAACAAACAGTTAACACACGCCGCAGAGTTCGAGAATATTGTTTGAAGTGCTATTTGTGGTTGCCACCTAGTAGCAATTCCAGTCTTTTCTGCAATCCCCATTCTCATTTCCACAGGTACTTTTTAAGTCATTATAGGCATCGTTAAATGCACGTGATGCAAAGGAATTTCGATAATGGAATAGTGAAAGCGCATAAAGAGGCGGCTGACAGCTCACAACAACGGTAAAGCGTATTCGAGCAACAACATCAAGAGCAAGTAGGAATAGTTTACTGCATACTCGTTCCAAAACTAGAAACAAGAGCGAAAACTTCAATGTGAAATAAGTAAAATAAATTCTTAAATCAAAGCAAAACTTGGGCTTTCGCCGTTAATTCATGGCTTTCCAAGATCTTTGTATCATAACAGCTTAGACCAATATGGGTAAGCACAGTAAACGGCATTAAAAGGAGCCGATTTGGTCCTGAGCCTAAAGCAGTGGCTGAGCACTAACGATATTTCTGGGATCAGAGCAAAAAACCACTCACATGCAGCCCGGCGACCAGTTAGCTGAGAGCGCTCTTCCCAATGCGCCTGAAGAGAAGTTGGCGATTTCATAAACTTGTCAAAGTTTTCAGTTCGGCATAGAAATACGCCGTTGAGAACGAATTCCCACTAAAGTTCCGTAAGTGCAAAGCAAAGTCTCTCTGCTGAAAGGGCGATGCATTCTGATCTGAGGGCATCAAGCAGACAACTTTTTAATAGAGCCCGGAGAAGGAAATATTTTCTGATATGAAACTATCAAACTGGGCGTAAGAATCTAACAGACTGAAATGGTTTCATGGAGAAGTTTCGAACGCTGCCTATCAAGTTAGACAAGGAACTGGTATATGAGCAGTGAGTAAGCGCTGAAACTTCTGCTGCTAATGTTCATTTTCCTTGTAATCGATCACCAGACGACCTGTCACGAGCCATAACCTTGTTGAAACCCATCAAGTTGCTGAAGCGAAACGGGATCATTCTTGCGCAGCTGTGACGGGCTGCGGAGGTGCCCCTTAGTTAGCTGGCTCCCATAAATATAAACTGCGTGACGATTTGGTGTAACGACACAGCTTGGCCGGTTGGTTTTTATCCGGAAGATTTGAAAGAGTTCGTATGTTTTATCTAAGGACTTCAGCCTAATGCGTATGATTTCGTTTCAGCTGAAGATGCCGGAAAAACAGATTTACCTGCACACCAAAATGGTGTGGATCTTACCGACGTCCTAGCGGAAGCAATAGTTAAATAATAAGTAGAGCGGGGTCGGATTTGAAAACAATATAAAACTTGCATTGAACATAACTATAAAGCGGAGTTCTCTCACTTCTCCATTGAGCATTCCAATTGTAAGGCATTTTTAATAAAAAATAATCCATTCTTCTGACTTTTTAAGGCTAAGTTAACCAAGGTGGTTGAAGAACGCCCTATTTCAGAATTCGTTTCAAAAACGCCCTATCTCAGCACATTCTCAATACATCTCGAAGTGGGATAGGGCGTTCTTCAACCAAATTCTGAGATAGGATGTTTTTCCACAAAATTCTGAAATATGGCGTTCTTGAAAAGTTTTTTTTTTTTAATAAAGCGTTTACGAACTGGCTGCCGAGATGCATAGGTCGATCTTCCACTCAGCAATCGATATGTACATACATGCGTGTAATTATAAGTGTGCATTTACTCGAATCTACATTTACACTTACCTAGGTTCATGTTTTTAAGTTTTCCGGTCATTACAACTTATGCGGTTGTGTGCATTTATGCACAAGTATTTTGTTATTGTGCTCCTATTTACGAGCTGGCTGGCTGGCCGGCTTGTTGTTTACTTGATCGCTTGTGTGTACGTACGTATGTATGTATGTATGTATGTAGTTTAGTTAGTTTACGATCGCTTGAAGTCATTAAAATATTTTCAATCCTCATAAGGCGAACGAACGTCAACAATAAGCGAGTACTACGTACGTATTTATGTACGTACGTACGTGCAATAACAGGAAGCAACAACAACAACAAGCAACTCATCACACCGATAATCAAAAACTTTATCACTGCTCATTAGAGTTGATGTGTTTGTGTGTGTGTGTGCTTCAGCAAATTCGCTATTGCAATAACAACCAACAACATCCAAATCACCAACCACCACCATAACAACAACACGAAGAACTCTCAGTGATGCTAGCACAAGAATTGCCAACAAGTACAACATTCCATCGGCAATCGGTTTATAATACCAACAAAAGAATCTGGCATGCAACGGCGCAACCCAGCAGAAGATTTGAGGCGGCCGGAACTGTGCTCTCGAATCTGAGAATGATTCTAGCTCTCAGCTCGGTATGTTCGAGTGAAAGGAGTTGAAATTCTTCGGAGTACTTCTTCGTACATCGTGCGCAGATCGTTTTTAACACATGGGTCGTAGTGTGGCGGAAATCTATAGGCAAAAGGAGGAACAAGAAAATATAGAAGTATATGATAGGTGCACACTTCAGCAGTGGTTCAACATGATCCTCCACCTACAACCGCATGAAGTGAGCATTCAGACTTCGGTCTCCGACTGTCTTAAAATTAAACGTAGTCTATACTGATGATTCAAAGATGGAGCAAGGAACTGACGCCGGCGTGTATACTCGAAGGGCCTGCAGATCAGTTAATCTTCGCGTTTTTTAAACGGTTCCCAAGCTGAAATGTAAATGTGTGTAGAGGTGACAGCTAGTATTCTAATAAACAGCAAAATTCCAGCATTAATGATCCAATGTAGGGTAATGCCGTGGCGTGTGGACAACACTAGTAGATTTTAGCGTCACTCTTTTAGCATTTAGTTAGACATGGTAAAATATAAGGAAACGAGGCAGCCGATAAGGTGGGCGGGTAAAGCTCGAATAAGCCAATTAACCAGACAGATAGACAACTCTTTATACACAATCACCATTTAATGATCATATTGGAAAAATGGATGAATAGGTATTTTCCCAAGACTTTGCTTTGCCTTAGTCTCCGCGGAATTGGGATGGCCCTCCCTTCTCAAATTTTTGCAAGAATTTTCCTGGAATTTTTGTTTTGATTTAACTGCCATGACAAATATCTCGGATCGGCGTGGAAAGTAAATCTAATTGTATCTATGGAAGTCGTAAAAGTAACCCGTTCTTACATCAAGAAATCAATTTCCATGAGTATGTGAGTTATGTACTATATGTGTATATATACTTGGGTCAAAAAAAAGTATATATTTTTCGAGGTCTGCATGTAAAGGACTTTAAAAAAATTCTATTTTGGGTTCTTGCGATCATATAAACGAATTCCGTACAAAAAAAAAAAATTATATATAAATGACCTTATTCATAAAAATAAAATAGGTTTATTGAGTTCTATAAAGTGGCATTTTCATAAAAAATTTCGATTTATAAAGCAGTTAAATTCTTCTTTATTTTTTAAAAGTTCATTGCTAACACAGGGCAATATTTGAAAAGCTCTAGCAAAAAGACAAAAGGTGACAAACCTACCTTAGGCTTAAATTAAAGCTAGAACTCTCGACTACTATTCCTGCACCTTGGCCTGATGGTCGCTTATAGTCATTTATTGAACTATTAAAAATAACATTGTGCTAGTTATAAAAAACAAAAAAAATATTGGCAAAATCAGTTTTTGCGGTTCAATAAATGACTATAAGTAACCATCAAATCA
>NW_023458566.1:18598189-18608564 GCF_013731165.1 Rhagoletis pomonella | reverse complement strand
AAAAAAACTTATATCTTGAGAACGAGAAAGCAAAATAATAAATGTAACGGTATCTTAAAGCTTTTGAGAGGAAGAAATCCAGTTCGATCAAAAAAAGCTACCCTGAACTTCGATATGATCTTAAAAATAGAAGACAGAACCTTCCACTTCAAATAAAGCTAAAATTCTCGACTTCTATACCTGAAAATGTCATCCCTGCCCCTTGATTTGATGGTTACTTATAGTCATTTATTGAACCGCAAAAACTGATGTTGCCAATATTTTTTTTGTTTTTTATAACTAGCACAATGTTATTTTTAATAGTTCAATAAATGACTATAAGCGACCATCAGGCCAAGGTGCAGGAATAGTAGTCGAGAGTTCTAGCTTTAATTTAAGCCTAAGGTAGGTTTGTCACCTTTTGTCTTTTTGCTAGAGCTTTTCAAATATTGCCCTGTGTTTGCAACGAAATTTTAAAAAATAAAGAAGAATTTAAAATCGAAAATTTTTATGAAAATGTCACTTTATAGAACTCAATAAACCTATTTAATTTTTTATGAATAAGGCCATTTATATATACGGAATTCATTTATATGATCGCAAGAACCCAAAACCGATTTTTTTTTTTTAAGCCCTCTGCCCGCAGACCCCGAATAATATATATTTTTTTGCGTTTTTTGACCCAAGTAGATACATATATATATAACTCATATACTCTTTGTATGTGGTGAACTTAAAAAAAATAATAATTAGATGCCTGAAATTCCAGGAAAATTCTTGCAAAAATTTGAGAAGGGAGGGCCATCCCGATTCCGCGGAGACTAGGTCAAAGCAAGTCTTGAGAAAACACCTATTCATCCATTTTTCTAATATGATCATTAAATGGTGGTTGTGTATATAGAGTTGTCTATCTGTCTCGTTTATTGGCTTACTAGAGCTTTGCCCGCCCACCTTATCGGCTGCTTCGTTTCCTTATATTTTGCCATGCCTACCTAAATGCTAAAAGAGTGACGCTACATTGTATCATTCCTGCTGGAATTTTGCTGTTTATAAGAATTCTGGCTGCCACCTCTATTGCATACATTTTAGCTTGGAAACCCGTATGGAAAACGTGATGATTGACTGATCTGCAGGCCCTTCGAGTATAGACGCCGGCGTCGGTTCCTTGCTCCATCTTTGAATCATCAGTATAGATGGATAAACTAGCATCTGCCACTGGCAGGCCTACGTCTAATTTTAAGACAGTCGGAGACCTAAGTCTTAATGCTCACTTCATGCTCGAAAAAGAACAGCGGTTGTAGGTGGAAGATCATGTTGAACCTCTGCTGAAGTGCCCACCTATCACATATCTCGATATTTTCTTGTTCCTCCTTTTGTCTATAGATTTCCGCCACACTACGACCCATGTGTTAAAATCGATCTGCTCTCACAAACGTGAAACGTAACGACGTACGAAGAAGTACCCCGAAGAATTTCAACTCCTTTCACTCGAACATGCCGAGCTGAGAGCTACAATCATTCTCAGATTCGTGAGCAGAATTCCGGCCGCCTCAAATCTTCTGCTGGGTTGCGCCGTTGCATGCCAGATTCTTTTGTTGGTATTATAAACCGATTGCCGATGGAATGTTGTACTTGTTGGCAATTCTAGTGCTAGCATCACTGAGAGTTCTTCGTGTTGTTGGTGGTGGCGGTTGGTGATTTGGATGTTGTTGGTTGTTATTGCAATAGCGAATTTGCTGAAGCACACACACACACACAAACACATCAACTCTAATGAGCAGTGATAAAGTTTTTGATTATCGGTGTGATGAGTTGCTTGTTGTTGTTGTTGCTTCCTGTTATTGCATTTTTATGCACTTATTTACGTACGTACGTACATAAATACGTACGTAGTACTCGCTTATTGTTGACGTTCGTTCGCCTTATGAGGATTGAAAATATTTTAATGACTCCAAGCGATCGTAAACTAACTAAACTACATACATATGTACATACATACGTACATACGTACACACAAGCGATCAAGTAAACAACAAGCCGGCCAGCCAGCTCGTAAATAGGAGCACAATAACAAAATACTTGTGCATAAATGCAAACAACCGCATAAGTTGTAATGACCGGAAAACTTAAAAACATGAACCCAGGTAAGTGTAAATGTAGATCCGAGTAAATGCACACTTATAATTACACACATGTACATATCGATTGCTGAGTGGAAGATCGACCTATCGCTTTATTAAAAAAAAAGGAACAGTCCAGCGCCTTCGTCTTGGCCTGCAGGCTGTATCGGAGATACAGCCGCTAAATTTAAACGTAGAATACGTGGTATGGTTAAGAGCATATCCAAGTAAAAAAACAAAAGCACACACTAAGCAAAAAATATCGATAACAAAAGCGATAATAATATCGGTAGCAAAATCGATAAAAACATCGATAAAGAAATCGATGAAAATATTGATATCAAAATCGAAAAAATATCGAAAGCAAAATCGATAGCAAAATCGATAACAATACTGATTACAAAATCGATTACAAAATCTATCAAAATATCGATTACAAAATCGATAACAAAATCGATTATAAAGTCGATAACAAAATCCATAACAAAATCCATAAAAATATCGATACCAATATCGATAGCAACATCAATAAAAATATCGAATATAAAACCTATAAAAAAATCTATAACAATATCGATAGCAAAATCGATAAAAATATCGGTAACAAAACCGATAAAAGTATCGATGACAAAATCGATTACACAATCGATAACAAAATCGATAAAAAATATCGATAACAAAATCGATAAAAGTATCGATCATCATATCGGTAAGTTCCGAAAATATCGATAGCAAAACCAATAACAATATCGACAACAAATTCGATGAAAATATCGATAACGAAAGCAATAATAATATCGATAGCTAAATCGTAAACAAAATCAATAAAAATATCGATGACAAAACCGGTAAAAATATCGATTACAAAATCGATTAAAATACCGACAACAAAATCTATAAAAATATCGGTAATAAAATCGATAACAAAATCGATAAAAATATCGATAACAAAATCGATAAATAATCTATCATAAAATCGATTACAGTGTCGATAACAAAATCGAGAAAAAATATCGATAACAAAATCGAAAAAATACCGATCATTATATCGATAAGTTCCGAAAATATCGATAGCAAAATCAATAACATTATCGATAAAAATTTCGATAGCAAAATCGATAAAAACATCGGTAATAAAACCGACAAAGTATCGATTATTATACCGATAAACCCCGAAATATGTACTTACGGACACATACATACTTTTTGTCTCCTTCCCACGCTTCCAATGCGTGCACGTGTTTGCAAAATGATGACGGGGTGATTTTGTATGGAAAATCATTTATGCCCATATATTTGAATAAAATAAACATATATAGAAGATATCAACCAATACTTCCCATATACCAAACGAAAGGAAAACTCTTGAATTTTTGATTAAAGAAAACAAAAACAAAATCATTTGAGCGGTTTTCGAGCATTTTGGTAATGAAAAAAATTTGCAAATTTTTTCAACAATTTTTTGCCTTAAAATGCTCAATATTTGTTAAATTTATATAAAATTTGTACCCGATAATATTTCTACTGCTCCAAAGAACCTATATCCCGAAAATGAAAGTTATATATGCCAACAATAAGTTGCTAGAGCACTTTAAAGGCTCAAAATTGACCCCAAAATAAGGCAATGTTTACCGTTGTTTTTACGACAGAAACCGAATTGGTTATTTACAAAAATGAATCTGTCGACAGGTTTGGAATTTTATCTTTGAAACGCCACACTTTTCTTTGAAATCGCTTTATTAGTGCAATAAGCGTTTTTGTGAAGCTCTAAAAATTACAACTACAACATTTGAACATAGCCCCCATACCTTAAGGTAAGACGTATTCTACGTCAAAAAAACTTTTCAAGAACGCCTCCTATCTCAGAATTTGGTTCAAAAACGCCCTATCCCACTTCAAAATGTATTGAGAATGTGCTGAGATAGGGCGTTTTTGAATCGGCAGCTGAAATAGGGCGTTCTTCAACCACCTTGGTTAACTTAGCCTTAAAAAGTCAGAGAAGTTTTTAAATAATACTCTAGTAGAAGGGACTATTTTTTTTATTAAAAATGCCTTACAATTGGAATGCTCAATGGAGAAGTGAGAGAACTCCACTTTACAGTTATGTGCAAAGCAAGTTTAATATTGTTTTCAAATCCGACCCCGCTCTACTTATTCCCTGGGATTCAGTAATTCAGTCTCATTTCAAGTCGCTAAATTTGAGATAAGCAATTAGTGACTATTTTTGTGACTTGAGGCGATTTGGGTATTCAGAAGGAGAGAGTCACAAAAAGTTCACCAAAAATGTGTGGTGAAAGCAAACACAGACAATCAACTGATAGCGGCTATCAAAGAGACGCAATGGCCGAGTGGTCAAAGCATTAGGCTGGCAGCCGAGAGGGTGCGGGTTCAAGTCCTCCTCGGGCGTAGAGGATTTTTTATTTTTTTTTATTAGTTTTATTTTTTTTTTAACAATCTTTAGATTCTAATGTTTTAAAAACAAAAAAATATATTATTTTTTTCAATACATTTGTGTGATATTAAAACAATTTGGTTTATTTCCTAATGAAATTCTTGTTGAACAAATTTCCTCGCTTCATTTTCGCGTTTTGTTTTCAAATAAAATGGAAAGAAATAAGCTTTTCCTCCATACTTCTATTTTTGTGACCTGCTCTTAGCCAGCTCACAGATTAGTGACTTATTTTTGAGACTAGAGACGTGAGACAGCGTACTGAATACCAAATAGTCTCAAAATCCAAGTTCACCACCAAAAGTTACTGTTAGTATAGTATTAGTAAGATCCACACCATTTTTGTGTGCAGGTAGATCAGCTTTTCCGGCTGAAGTCCTTAGATAAAACATACGAACTCTTTCAAATCTTCCGGATAAAAACCAACCGGCCAAGCTGTGGCGTTACACTAAATGGTCACGCAGTTTATATTTTTGCGAGCCAGCTACCTATGAGTCCCCTTCACAGCCCGTCGCAGCTGCGCAAGAATGATCCCATTTCGCTCCAGCAACTTGATGGATTTCAACAAGTTTATGGCTTGTGACAGGTCGTCTGGTGATCGATTATAAGGAAAATGAACATTAAGCAGAAGTTTCAGCGCTTACTTACTGCTCATATGCCAGTTCCTTGTCTAACTTGATAGGCAGCGTTCGAAACTTCTCCATGAAACCATTTCAGTCAGTAGATTCTTACGCCCAGTTTGATAGTTTCCAATCAGAAAATATTTTCTTCTCCGCGCTCTGTTAAAGAGCTGTCTGCTTGATGCTCTCAGATCAGAATGCATCGCCCTTTCAGCAGAGAGACGGAACCTTAGTGGGAATTTGTTCTCAAGACCGTATTTCTATGCCGAACTGAAAACTTTGACAAGTTTATGAAATCGCCAACTTCTCTTCTGGTGCATTGGGAAGAGCGCTCTCAGCTAACCGGTCGTCGTGCTGCATGTGAGTCCATTGTTGAAACTAGGAAAAACATTTCGAACTACGAAAAAATAATTCGAACTACGTTAGTCCCCACTCACAGTTAGTGGTTTTTTGCCCTTATGCCAGAAATATCGTTAGTGCTCAGCCACTGCTTTAGCCTGAGGACCAAATCGGCTCCTTTTAATGCCGTTTACTGTGCATATTTGTCTAAGCGGTTATGGTACAAATATCTTGGATAGCCATGAATTAACGGCGAAAGCCCAAGTTTTGATTTGATTTAGGAATTTATTTTACTTATTTCACATTCAAGTTTTCGCTCCTAATTGCTCTTGATGTTGTTGCTCAAATACGCTTTACCGTTGTGGTGAGCTGCCAGCCGCCTCTTTATGCGCTTTCACTATTCCATTATCGAAATTCCTTTGCATCACGTGCATTTAACGATGCGAATAATGACTTAAAACTTACCTGTGTAAATGAGAATGGGGGACTTGGTGCTATGTATTGCAGAAAAGACTGGAATTGCTACGAGGTGGCAACCACAAATAGCACTTCAAACAATATTCTCGAACTCTGCGGCGTATGTTAACTGTTTGTTTCTTATGCAAAACCTGCAACAAACTAAATTTACGTTTTATGACAATCACTCTTCGGACGTGAGCGACGTTTGGATGAGGCTTTGCTGTCATAACCAGGGTTGCCACTTTGGTAAATTATTACCAAAATTGGTAGAAAAAATTCGGGTTGGTAAAAAGGTAAATTTTTTCTCATTTTGGTAGATTTTTGTTAAAGTATTTTACGTGTACTTTAAAACTTTTCGTTCTCGCTTAATTTTTTGTAATTATCTTTTTATTTTAAATTTCTTTGTAAAAGTGTAGTCTACTTAATTGCATTATTTTTCGAACGCTTTCGATAAAAGGCGAACACATCGTGTTCTATTCAAAACTCATTTTGCTGGAATCCTGAGGAGCTTTTGATTGCCTAAATATTTGAAATGATTCTTCAAATAAAAATAAAAAACGAACAGGCACGTAATTACACACTATGATTGTTCGCGAAAAAAATTAAAAAAAAATCAACGCCGGTTTTATTAATGGCAGTTGTTCAATTAAAAAAGAAAAAAAGACACAAAAGTCCGGTGGCAAAAAAAAATTAAAATCAGCGGGAATTTTTAGGTGCACATTGTTGGTTAAACTAAAATTCAATGGACTAAAAACTGTAAACCCAAAAATGTTTTAAAAAGTCAGAGAAAAAAGTTCGAAATTTTGGTGCTAATTTGTTAAAATCTTCTAAATTTGGTATATGCATAGCTTTAATCCTTGATTTTTATGATTTTCGTTAAAGCGCAAACAATATTCTTTTACAAAAATAAAATTACAAAATTTTTAGCTGAAAAACATTGTGAATATTATAAAAAATCACCAAGCGATTTTTTGAGTCACTGTATTTGTCTATAATAACTCCAGTTGTAGTTTTTTCAAATGATGAAGTCGACTAAAGTTGCCTTTAGTTTCATCATGTTTGCTTTTAGTTGAAGGAAACCGAGAAGATGTCATTAATATGACCTCAAATACAATATCATTTGTTAAAGAAAAATTACTTACTAAAATTTTTTTATTGGACAAACTAAGCAAAGAACAAATCTATAGTTTTTATTAAAATAACTAAAAAATGTTTGGTAGATATTTTCCAGGTTTGGTAGATTTTTTTTAAATAGAAGGTAACTATTAATTTTCGTTAGTGGCAACCCTGGTCATAACGGCACAAGAAGCTATTGCGGCGAAGCGAAGATTTAAAACAAGCGAGGCGAGGGCGGTGCACTTCGGGCGTGATGTGAATCCATGTGGATTTCAGAGGCCCACCACGTATGTATTGCAACAGCTGTGCTGTCGCATCAGGCTTTTATTCTCAGCGGAAAATTACGACGAGTTTTACGTATCGGAATTCAATCACGCGCCACCAATAAAACGGGCAATGCTGCAATTCGCTTTCTACGGCTGTCGCATTTGTGGAAAGTCATTCAAGCAATTGTGGAACCTGAGCGAATTTGGGTCAGCTCTAACTGGGATTTATTTATGATTAAAATAATCAAGTAAGCACTTTTTTTGCCTTGGGTCTAATTTAAAGATTGCCAATTTTTCTGCCATCAAGTTCTTTAAACAGGCGGAAGAAGAAGGCTCGAAACTAATTTTTCATCTGTACTACCGATTCAGGAAAGCAAAGTTTCAATTTCATTTTATTTCATTGCAAGTTCCAGTGCATTGTTTGATTTTTAATTTTGCTGCTCGCTGTCTGATTGCCTGCCCATCAGCCAATCCGGCGCGCTCAAACTCAGAAAGTGCGACACTTTTCAATGCATCAGCGCAATTCAATTACGGGTTAAGTTTCCCAACTCGCAGAAAAGTTGCCGGCTTTTAGTTGAATTCAATTCACGGTAATAGTGCCCGCCCACCCTGCAGACCCTCCCCCCACCACCCATAATTTCTCATCTGTCTCATTTGCCTAGACTTTTTGAATGACATTGTTGCCTAAATTTTTGCAATTTCGCATGCATATTGTGTAAACTATTTTTAATTAAATTTAACAAAACTTCGGCCCTTCTACTTTCCACTCATCGGCGCACAATATGCCATTCAATTGCCTCATTGACGTTATTATTGTAATATGTATATTTAGTTGTCATTGCGTCAGTAGGGAATTGACGTTGATTTATTGTTTGGAAAAATGCAATCAAAAAGAAGAAGAAGACGATAGTGGATAGAAGAAAGCATCTATTTAAAGGCTGAGTGTTCAAAAGTGCAAGGAAATTTCTTGAAATGTTACATAAATTAAATTCTTTTATTCTTCCATGGAAACTTAATTTATTTTCGAGGAATCTGCCTCAAGGAAGGAATCACTTATCAGCTGGCATCGCAACGAATACTTTCAGAACTAGCGCATTCGCAGCTATTCGTACAAAGTCACGTTCGCGGGGCAACTTTGCGCCGAAATTGCTTCACTGTGCTGAATTCGTTTAAAGTTGCTAACATCTTTCGGAAAATTTGAGTGTCAAACACTCTGAAAGGTGTCAACATTTAAGCCTTTCCGTTATTTTTGTTTGTTTTTGTAAATAACTAAGCCTAAGGCTAAGCGCATAGTGGAGCGGTGAGCAAAGAGCATCGAGCAATGGGAGCGCATATAGTGAAGAGCAAAGCATACATACCAGAGCTGTGTAAGTGTGAAATCATTTTCAATTTTAAATCAACAATTTTTTTCTATCCAGTTTTCATTACTTATTCTTCGCTTAGGATTGAGGTTTAAAATTTTTGAATTTTCCATTCTCTCAAAGCAGTTATGAATTCACACATCAACATATTCATAGCAAGATTGAAAAAACCAATGCCCAATCAAAAAAAGGTTTAACACTGAATGAGTATTGAAAAGGCTGCAATCTTTTATGTGTGTGCATTCTTTAACTCAGTACCAATCATTAGTTCAAAGACACCCTGGTAAATAACTTTTTGATAAAAAGGAAGATTTTTGACAATTGCTCAATTGTAAAAATTCAAACCGGCGTTACCCAATTTAAGTTTTTTGGTAGAGGGGATTTTATATCATATGTTTGGGATTATATATAAAACAGTTGTATTAACATTTACGTTTTAAATATAATTCATGTTTTATCTTGAAAATGTTTAAAATTTACATTAAATTAGATAACTACTTCGCATAAGCTTTACATTTAGGTTGATAAAATTTTATTGAAAATATTTTAAAAATCTTAGTGTCTTTAATAAAAAAATAGCTCATCATAAAAATTGTATCGCCGTTCGGCGTCGGCGTAAGTTTGTAGGTCCCTCCCATTTGTGTGACAGCAAAGGCGCACGCTACAAATCGGAGGAGAAGCTCGGCCAAAACTTAGCAAAAGTGGCAGGCCAAAATATGATTATTATAAATAAATTTAGTTTCAAACAGGTCGCAACCCTCTTCAAACACCTCAAAAGTATTCCCAATATTATTTAGTTGTGAACCCGCATGAGTCCGAAATTACCATTTTTTACCAGAATTTCCAGATTTTACCGGAAATCGTACTTGGTTTTCTGGCAACTGAGAGGACAAATAAGAGAGTACGTAAGGTCATCTCTTTGTCAGAAGCTACCTGCTGGAAAATTCTGGTAAATCTGTCAAAAGATCCGATGTAGTGTGTTTGACAACCAAATTCTAAACAAAAGAGAAGTGCACTCTGCTAATGCAAGTTGAAAAGTAAATAATTCCTTGCTTGAGTGGATGCTAATGAGTTTTGGTTAAATTACAAAACGCTTAAAAAGGTATTAGCCGTAATTTTACGTTTAAAAACTTTGAAACTTTAACATATTACCACCCTATACTCTATATGTGATTGACCATTGAACTAAATCGTTGTTTATTTGGGTAAGATTAAAATATATTTTACTATTCAATATTGGAGTTGGTGTGAAACAAAAAATTAATAATTTATTGTTATGTATGCAAATGAGAACTACAATTCTGAGCTTATTGAGCATCTCTTAGTCAAAAACAAAGGCAATTTTGCTTGATCAAGTTTCGAATCTAAGAAGAAAATGTTTTTAACAAACAAAAGGTTAATAATAAAATTTGAAGGATTTAAGATATTGCGTATGGTAGCATGAAACGTCACAATCTTCTTAATTGTCAGGCAGTTGATATGGCTACGAAAAAGTGACAATGGAAACACATAGCTGAAGATTTCATACTTACAGTGGGATAAACTTCAAACCTCTAATATAAATTAGTTAAATTTAGTTATTATTTTTTTTAACAATTTTAAGTTTTCGTTTGGAATAGTTTTCATGAACTTATCTATTAGGAGATCTCTTTGGAAAATTACCGTA
>NW_023458566.1:18593826-18598179 GCF_013731165.1 Rhagoletis pomonella | reverse complement strand
ACAAGTTTATGTGCAAAAAATAAATTAAACAATAAAAGTCTCCTTATTTTTATGGAACTTATAATACCCAGACTTTATGAATAGCCTACTCTATAAGTAATAGTAGAAATTCCGAATTAGTAAGTTCAGTCAAGACGTCATTCAAAAGTTTTGAAGAAAATCACTTTTCTCTTTTGTGAAAATTTGGGACTATCTTCTGCGAGTATTGTCGACAAAATGTTAGTCTATGAATGACTAAAAATTAACGAATAAATGGTTAATCGCGATTAATGATTAAAATTAATTAAGCGATCGCTGTGGTGTAGTGGTTAGAAGTGCGCACTACCATTCCGCAGGGTGAGCGTCCGAGCCCAGTTCCGGCCAACAAAAAAAAGAAAATGTTTTTTGTAATAGTGGTCGGCCCCCGGCAGGAGTCGGCGTAAAACTGTAGGTCCCTCCCCTTTGTGCGACAACATCAAGGCGCATGCCACAATCGGAGGAGTAGCTCGGCCAAACACTAATATATGTCGATGGTCCTCTGCAATAACGGCACAATTCAAAATTTCAGGTTTAGAAAAATACATAATTTGAAAGCTTACAGTATGACTGCATATAATCCGGAATAATTACGTTCCAAGACATATTATTGCTAAATTACGAAACAAAAAATCTTTAATTGGCTCTACTGAAATATATGAAATTTTTAGTTGTGTCGATATGTAGGCGCCTTTCTATTATTATTAGTAATCATCAATACAATTTCAAATTACATAAACCCAGTCACAGCCCTTTTTTGTATTCGACGCTTCCAGAAATCACATAATAGATAAAATAAATAAAAGCTGTTTTGATTAATATTACATAAACTGGAAACTGTTAAAAATAAGTGCGCTTGTGTACAGAGATTTTAGAACCTATTTAGTTCCTAAAATGTCTGTTTGCAACACATAACAATAAAAATGCACATCAAATTGGTAAGAATGATGAAGGAAATCGATTCAGACATGCCTGTTTAACTGGCCGTGCGTGCTCAAAACAAACACATGTTAATTAAGGAGCTATTCAAGTATTATGTAACCACCAGTGGAAAGCGGGGGTCTTGGTTTCCTTATTTTTAATAACAACGGGCAACATTTCTTCAAATAAGTAAAACATTAATTACACACGCACAAATTTTGCCTGCAATTTCGATCACAATTGAACACTGCACTTCACTCTCGTTTCGAATTTTTGAAAGCGTTTTTTAAGCTATTTAGTGGTTTAACACTTCTTGTGGGCACTTGATATTGTAAAAAAAATATGCGCAATTCGATCCCTAACTACATTTTTTTGTAAAGAACGCCCGTTTGCTTTAAATTTGTAAAAATACAATTATTTTTTTATTTTGTTTACGTCTGTCATTTGTTACAAATGAAGAAAAGTCCAAGAGTTGCCAAGTATAAATATCCTTATATCTATTTATTAAAATAATAATTTACAATAATAATTTATTTAATTAATACTTTACTAAAATACAAATTTGAAGTGCAAATACATTTGTAAAACTGTTTATCACAAAATGTTATTAATTGTTTGCAAGCATACTATAGTTTTCATGCATTTTGAGAATAAATAATCTAATATGTGTACATATATATCGTCGTTTAAAGTACAAAACCGCGTATCGTCATTCTGCAAAACCGTGTGACTGACATTGGCTGCCAAAAATTGGATTTGCTCACAAAAACTCTTGGCTCAATTCTTATCCATTCGTCCTGAAATATACTAGCCAGAATACGTTTGCTTTATAAAGAAGATAACCATTTTGAAATATGGGTGACTTTACTCTATAGAAAATAATTTATGCAATTACGCGGTTTTGCATTTTCTTGATACGCGGTTTTGTACTTTAAACGACGATATGTATAGCATGTACTTACGGCGGCCGCCGTAGCAGAGTGATTACATGTGCGTACTTCCACTCCATAGGACCATGGTTAAATACCTGGTCAGATCATAGCCCAAAATAGCAGTCGTCCTTCGGCACGCAATGGCAAACCTTCGAGTATATTTCTGCTTTGAAAACTCTTCTTAGAAAATCAGAACTCATGCCTCAAGTTTGAGCAGAAGTTCGGCCAAACACTTAGAAAAATATTTTAGCACCAAATATTTATTTGTTTACTTATTTTAAGGGAGATGGCAATCTTCTGGTTTCACATTTTGAGTACAAAAATTTCAACCCTGATACAACAAATAGTATTAGTACTGAATGATAATGACAGATTGCATTCCCATAAACGTCCAATCATACATGATTGAGTTTTTTTTTTGCATTCACATTCTCTATGTGAATGGGTGTCAACCATTCCATAACACACTACATATTTTGTGTTTACAATTTGTAACCAATCTCAAGAGTGGTTGTTAAATTTTTTAAATCAAACAATCACATTTTTGAAACGAAAAAAATGAGAATGCACACTCAATTGATTCAATCATTACACAGCTCTGATACATACACGTTTGTAATTGACGCTTTGCTCGATGCTATGCTCGTCGCTTTGCTCGCCGCTCCACTCTGTGTTTAGCCTAAGATTTTTTTAGCGAAAATCTTACCTTTAAACTTTCTACTCCGTCTAAGGTAGCAAATTTCGGAAGATTGTTCCTACGTTGAGGTCCAATGCTGACTAATAAACTAAAACCTTTAATTCGTGCTTCAAAATTGTAAATTCCTTTTTAGGCTGAGAAAAAATAACTTCACACTTACAAGACACTTACAGGATGCTTTACTCATCGCACCCATTCCGCTATTATTGGACAGCTTTGCGGGAGTGTAATGGCGTTACGGTATGTTTACGTATGCAAGTGTAGAATTTCAAAACCGTTTACCTATTTGCCTCACGCATCCATCTACTATTTGCACTCACTTTAATTAATTATTTAAAATGTGTTAGGGTGTGTTTGCGCTATCCTCTTTCACAATTGTCATGAATTCAACAAATGTATGTAAATTTTCTTGTTTATACTAAAGTAAATACTCATATATGTACAGTCAGTCAATAAAGTTTAGGTACAGCGAATTTTTTACATTACGGGCAACTGTTTTTTAAATATTTTATTTTTCGCTAATTTTTTATAAAAATATGGTCAGTGCTACAACAAAATCATCCCAAAAAAGCAGAGTTTCAAACCTTGTGCAAAAGTAAAGAAAATTCTGCAAAATTTCATTCAAATATTGCACTTTTTATTTACGCTCTCTAGAAAAAGTTCAGTATGCAGTTTTTTAGCCCATTCAATTTTAGTATAATAAGGTGCAATTATGAGGAAGCTAGGACTTACCATTGATTTTTGGGGATTTTTTTTTGTTGTCGCGAAAAGTTGAGAGTTGGCCATCTTTCTGATTTATGGCGTTGTCGAATTTTGGCTATGTCGACGGCTGCATTTGAATTCGTGTATTCATGGTCAGCTGTTGAAGCGACGCCAACGCCAACGCAACGCCAATGCAACGCCAAAGTTGTATGTGGACTGGCCTTCAGGCACTCGATGTGAGCTTTGCAAGCCTCCCGGTTCCTTTCACTTTGGTGAGAGGAGCTATCCTCAGAACTTCCTATGCGAAAACGTACGAAGTTATTACATCGATGGACCGGATCTGCTGTGTGCCTTCAATAACCACAATCCCATATAACGATAATTTAGAGGAATACGAAATTTTCGATAAATGAGTAAATATTAAAGCTAATTTATTCAAAATTGATCGCTAATTTACTCAAAATACAGATACACCTCGGCTTACCCTGTAGCGGTGAAAACATATACATATGTAATACTTTTCGCAGCAACAGCCATTGCCGTGTACGCACTGTTTTCAGTGTTGCCCCATTACGTTCCATCGTCCCACCATCACTTTGTTCTTGTAAAAGTATTATTTGTTATTGCTGCTGCTGCTGCCGTTGGTGTTTTGTTTAATTTTAATTTATCAAATAAATTTTATTGTGTCATCGCCGCAATAAATTAAACGCACAGAGTAAATTTACATGTTGCGTGCCACACAAAGTCAAGCAAGTCAAGTCACGTGTGTTGTTGTCGGCCTCTTTCTACGCTTTGTTGTTGTTGTTGCTACATTTGCCAACGAGCGATACAAGTGCGCTTTCTTGTTGACTGCTGTGTTTTTGGTTTTGTTGTTGTTGCTTTTGTGCACTTAATGTTATTTTAATGTAATCGAGTGCGCCTTTACTTGCGGTTTTCATTAATTCATAAACGAAAATACGCAGTTAAATAAATTGGCAGACAAACAGACAGACGATGGACAGCGGACAGCGGACAGCAGACAGCAGAGCACCTCGCCGCCCTGACAAGCCGAGTGTATTTGTATGAATGGAAAATTAATGAAAAAAA
>NW_023458566.1:18590581-18593726 GCF_013731165.1 Rhagoletis pomonella | reverse complement strand
AAAGACGAAAATGAACTGATTTTTATGGCTTTGTACTGATTTTTGATCCCAACTGTACTGATTATGCTACTAAACTATCTAGCTACCCTAATTTTAACTGATACATTTAGCCGTTTTTTTTTTGAAATTTAAATTGTCGGTCTTCCCAAAAAGTTCTGGCAACACAGCTCTCCGTATAAAGCGTCAACCAGTAATAAAAAAGCACCAAAACATAATAACAAATTGCGAAGTTTCAGACAACTCGAAATGAATGTTAATCGAATGACACAAAGTGTGGTGACGACAATAACATCTACATAGCTTCTGCTGCTGTTACGACCCATGGTGTGATAATAGTTGCGTTTTTTTACTCATTTCCAGTAAAATCCACTAAAAGTTTTTACTAATTTTCATGTTTTGGGGTTTTTGTACGCAAAAACTTGCAAAGTAGGGGAAATTGAGAGAGCGAAAAATGACAGCTGAAGCTGTGACAGACAGCGAAGCTTATGCATATAATCTGGCACACACCCGCAGTAATGCGGATAAACGAGCCGCAAGGTCGTGGGTTCGGGTCCCACGGCCAGAAGAATTTTCCTTTATTTCGTTTTCATTCTTTTTTATAAGATCTATATTTTTTCGTTGCTTTCAGTTAGTTGTGGATGCCTTTTTAATAAAATTCAACTCTAAAAATTTAAATTAACTAATTGTAAAATAAAAAATGTGATACAAAATAAAGCAAATTAAAATAAAGTAAAATAAAATACATAAATCAAATAAAATAAAAAAATATAAAATAAATAATAAAAACAAAAAAATTTTCCGCAATTGGTCCAATCGAGGGTCGAACCTGGCAGCAGGGTTGCCACTTTGGTAAATTATTACCAAAATTGGTAGAAAAAATTCGGGTTGGTAAAAAGGTAAATTTTTTCTCATTTTGGTAGATTTTTGTTAAAGTATTTTACGTGTACTTTAAAACTTTTCGTTCTCGCTTTATTTTTTGTAATTATCTTTTAATTTTAAATTTCTTTGTAATAGTGTAGTCTACTTAATTGCATTATTTTTCGAACGCTTTCGATAAAAGGCGAACACATCGTGTTCTATTCAAAACTCATTTTGCTGGAATCCTGAGGAGCTTTTGATTGCCTAAATATTTGAAATGATTCTTCAAATAAAAATAAAAAATGAACAGGCACGTAATTACACACTATGATTGTTCGCAAAAAAAAATTAAAAAAAAATCAACGCCGGTTTTATTAATGGCAGTTGTTCAACTAAAAAAGAAAAAAAGACACAAAAGTCCGGTGGCAAAAAAAAATTAAAATCAGCGGGAATTTTTAGGTGCACATTGTTGGTTAAACTAAAATTCAATGGACTAAAAACTGTAAACCCAAAAATGTTTTAAAAAGTCAGAGAAAAAAGTTCGAAATTTTGGTGCTAATTTGTTAAAATCTTCTAAATTTGGTATATGCATAGCTTTAATCCTTGATTTTTATGATTTTCGTTAAAGCGCAAACAATATTCTTTTACAAAAATAAAATTACAAAATTTTTAGCTGAAAAACATTGTGAATATTATAAAAAATCACCAAGCGATTTTTTGAGTCACTGTATTTGTCTATAATAACTCCAGTTGTAGTTTTTTCAAATGATGAAGTCGACTAAAGTTGCCTTTAGTTTCATCATGTTTGCTTTTAGTTGAAGGAAACCGAGAAGATGTCATTAATATGACCTCAAATACAATATCATTTGTTAAAAAAAAAATACTTACTAAAATTTTTTTATTGGACTAACTAAGCAAAGAACAAATCTATAGTTTTTATTAAAATAACTAAAAAAGTGTTTGGTAGATATTTTCCTGATCGAACCCGTTTGTCAACCGCATTAGCCTCACTTTTTCGGGACGCATATTCCGGCAACGCATTTTAAAGTAGTAGAAAACGTAATAATTCTTTGCTACTTCTAATCCATTTGTGGATACTATTTCAAAACAAGTGTAGGAAACTATTTAGTTACGAGTTTTCAAGTATAAAAATATGTATGTATGTGTCGAGCTCCACACGGCTTCACCATATATTAGAACTAATAAATAACAAAAAAATCGCTAAATTAGGAAATTTCCTACAAGGTTTGTATTGATTTTTGGAATAGATTAAAACACATAAATAGCACAAATATCATTGAATTCTTTAGTTTAGGAAGTAGTCACTCTATTTAGTGCATCAATTTTTTATTTGGCTTAATATTACGGAAATGTAGCAAAAGTTATTTAATATTAAAAAAGTCCTTTCCATACGATTTTTGTTTAAGTTTTTTTCTTTTGATAAACACGATATCTTTTATTTCTTCACATTTTGTTGACAAAAAGTAAACAAACAAAGCAATCTATACTATAATAAAACTGTAAATTGTTTGTCTGTTTGAACTCACTAATCTCCGGAACTACTGAATTAATTTCCATGGGGCTTTAACTGGTGTATAGAGCGTGACCTCGGACGTAAACTAGGATATAAAAAATGGGATCTGAAAAGGGGGCGTGGCACCTCCCATAGGCGTGACATTTTTAATCAGCTATAACTTCGAAACCGTAAGTCACATGACTTTGAAATTTGGTGTGTTTCCATACATATCTATGATAGATGCTTATAGTAAAGTAGATATACTTTTGTAAAAGAGGCGTGGCACTCCCTATGGGTGTGAAATTTTTAATCAGCCATAACTTCGAAATCATACGTCACATGAATTTGAAATTTGGTATGGACATATCCATGGTAGGCCTTTATAGTAGAGGTGTCAAACTATCGATGGTACTCGATAGTATCGATAGTTTTATTTTTTTGCCCCTATCGATGAGTAGTGATAGTTTTTCTCAAAAAAGGTTAAACTATCGATAGTACTAGTTGACTATCGATAGTTTAAAACCTCTAGCACAGCCGATTTTATTTATAATGTCTCCATGTAGCTGCGCGACAGTTTTTTAAGTTTGTCAATTTTTTATTATAAGTGATAATTTCATTGTGATTCCTCCTTTAATGGCCGTTTTCTCAAGCAACCTTTAATTGAAAAGCTCCCTTTATATTTGTAACATTGTATACGTAAAACGTACCAACATGTATAAGCATTTTCTAGTGTGGCATCTCAATTGACCGACACTCATAATAGAATACACA
>NW_023458566.1:18587540-18590481 GCF_013731165.1 Rhagoletis pomonella | reverse complement strand
AATATGGAAAAAACGCCTAACAAAACCCGAATGTAAGAGCCAATAGAACTTTTTTACTGATTTAAATGAAAGATGTATATATGTTGGTTCGATGCCATAATACAGAGAAACCCTTACTTGTTTGAAGCATTTTTGTTCCAGCTGAATCGGACGATATCATTTTTGTAGGCCTGGGACAGATTCTGTAACCAGTTAACGACAATTTTCGAATCGGTATCGGTTTTGTCGACGTTTGATATCAAATATATGTAAGTCAACAAGTGCGATATCGATCCGAAACTTGTCGCTAACTGGCTACAGAATCTCTCCCCTCAAAGGCTTCTTCATCCGTCAAAGTATTTTTCTTGAACCTTGGACCAACTAAGGTTAAAACTGATAAAATAATATTTTTCTGTGGCGATAAGTTCAAGTGTATTAGCCGATATCATATAAATTAGTAATGAAAGTTTTTTCTAAACCTGAAATGCATATAATGGCGAGGGTTTAATGTAAATAATCGGTATCGGATACGAAAAGGAAGTATAGGGTACCGAAATCTTTTTTAAGTATTGGGTACCGAGTATTGGGGACAATTCAGCACATCACTAGTCGCCCTCATTCTCGCCGCTCTCAGTTGTCAACTCTACGATGACGTCACGCTAAAATTACTCTCACGAATTCTGCTGCAATCGGCGCAATCTTGTATTCTATCATTCTTGAGTAAGCGGTCTCTAGTCACTAATAGTGACTTTTGCTGGTGAACTTGGATTTTGAGACAATTTAGTATTCAGTACGCTGTCTCACGTCTCTAGTCTCAAAAATAAGTCACTAATTTGTCAGCTGGCTAAGAGCAGGTCACAAAAATAGAAGTATGGAGGAAAAGCCTATTTCTTTCCATTTTATTAAAAAAAAACGCGAAAATGAAGTGAGTAAATTTGTTCAACAAGAATTTCATTATTGAAAAAAATATATTTTTTTGTTTTTAAAACATTACAATTTAAAGATTGTTAAAAAAATAAAACTAATAAAAAAAATAAAAAATCCTCTACGCCCGAGGAGGACTTGAACCCGGACCCTCTCGGCTGCCAGCCTAATCCCTGCAGTGAAAAGCCAAACCAGTTAGAAAAAATACTAGTTCATTAAGTAGTATGTGCCTACCAGTTCGACAATTTCGAAGAACTTAGGTGATCAGCGACATCTGCCTTTAAATTGCCAAAGCCAAACATAAAACGCAATTATAATTGCTTTTCTTACAAATGTCGGCTGTGGCGTCACGTGAAGACTACTGGTTCTGGTAAGATTTTTAAAGTTAAATAAATGTAAGCAAAAATAATTTATTCAATTTATAAATAAATAACAAATTTGATAATCTAATTGCATTGCAAAAAAACATTTAGAAAGAAATGCTTGTGCTATAAAAACAAAGAAATTAAACAAAAATATTTTTTTTAATTAAATTTAAAAATTACAATAAACAGCCTAAACAAAAAATAAATTTATAAAAAATAAAAATAAAAAAAAATAGAAAATATAAAAACTTTTCCTGCGCCAGGATTTTAACCTGGGACCTCAGGCTTACCACGCGAGTGCTTTGCTCTGCCGGCCATTGTGACTGCTGGAGCGTCGCGAGCAAATAGGCACACTTATGCTTTTCACGGGGCATGAATTGGCAGACTATCTCATCAACTGGTATGATGCTACTAGTATTTATACTAGTAGATGCTGATGCATAGCCTGACAATTGACATCTCGTAGGACATCGCAATGTTAAAAATACCAGTCGCTAACATTCAAAAAGGATAGAATGTGAACTAGTTGGGCTGAAACGCAAACCGGTAGAATTCTAGTTCACAACTAGTAGCTTTCCCTGCAGGGATGCTTTGACCACTCGGCCATTGCGACTCTTTGAGCGGCGCGATCAAAAAGCATACATAACCGCTATCAGTGGATTGTCAGTGTTTGCTTTCACCACACATTTTTAGTGAACTTTTTGTGACTCTCTCCTTCTGAATACCCAAATCGCCTCAAGTCACAAAAATAGTCACTAATTGCTAGAATGTAGAATAGAAATGTATGTACAAAACACATTCACACAAGCACAAGCACAATAAACACTTACTATGTCAATTATTTTTTGCCTCCTTCCAATTTCAATTCACTTTTGTTACTTATTAGATTATTCTCACTTTTTGCGTATTCTTTAATTTCCGTTAATTTAAATTCAGTTGAGTTTGACACCTCAAGATTTTGCCAGAAAAAAATCCTTCTGACTAAATCTGACTACTTCGGACTGAAGAGAGTCACTCTCACTGAGTGTTGCTCTCTCATTTTTGCTGTCATTTTCGAGTTATGGAACGCTTTTTGGACTAAATCTGACTACTTCGGACTTTTTCTGACTATTTTTGGGAGATAAGGAACGCAACTAATTTTGTGAGATATCTTAACCTGCGTAACCTAGAGCAGCTCATTAAACACAACTAATAGCAGCAGTGATGCCAACGTTGTCAATTTTCAACAGAAATTTACCTTATATGTAGTACTTTTTTATACGTAAAACTTCTATTCTTTTAATTCATTTTCAAGAGAAGCAACACGGTGCCAGGCCTAAAGGGCTTACTATAATATGAATAAGCAAGCGTATGCAAACGTGCGAATACACATAAATCCTATGCTGAAACTATCAGCCCAATCCTAAATAATATTTCCGCACGAGTTTTTTCTCTTTGCGCAATCCTACTATTCTAAATAAAAGAGTTTTGCGGAATATCTCACTTTCCGCTTTCCGCCTATCCTAAACATCTTCGAAAAGTTTCGAACATGAAAAGTAGGTATTTTAAATATAAAGAAAGTGCGGAAACTCTTCGAAATCCGTTAGAATTATTTCATCTCGAATTTTCAAGGGAGTTTGCTGCAAAAAATGTGAGTATTTTGATAAAATGGAAGAAAAAGACATACATTTTTT
>NW_023458566.1:18584259-18587440 GCF_013731165.1 Rhagoletis pomonella | reverse complement strand
AATGTTCGCTCAGTTTTTTAAATCCAATTATTCCACTAACTCCCAAGCATACTTTGACTATCCTTTTAAACTAAGTCCAATTAACTCAATACATAACCCTATAATATCTCCCGATGATGTTTTAGTTTACCTGAAGTCCTTAAAGCAGTCTTTTAGTTATGGTCCTGACCAGATCCCCACTTGTTTTCTTAGAAATTGTGCTGATTATCTCTATGAGCCGTTAACAGCCTTATTTAATTTGTCTCTTAAAGAGGGCGTTTTTCCAACTGTATGGAAGGAATCGTTCATAGCCCCCTTACATAAAAGCGGTAGCAGGTCTTCAGTGGAGAACTACCGGGGCATAGCTAACCGTTCTGCAATTCCTAAATTATTTGAAGCAATTATAACAAATCGGTTGACGCATTCTATCACTTCAAGCATTTCATACAGTCAACATGGATTTTGCAAGGGCAAATCAACTTCTACAAATTTACTTGAATTAACATCCTATATCTCAAAAGCATTTAGTGAGAGCAAAACTGTTGATGTTATATATACTGATTTCAGTAAAGCATTTGACAAAGTGTGCCACTCGTTGCTCATCTATAAACTTGATCTTCTTGGTCTTCCACCTAATTTTCTACGTTGGATCTCTTCATACCTCTATGATAGATCACAAAGGGTATTGTTTAAAAATACTATCTCTGACGTCATTGATGTTACTTCAGGAGTCCCTCAGGGTAGCCACCTAGGCCCGATTCTGTTCTTGCTTTTTATAAACGATATTTCTACAGATATAAAATTCTCCAAAATTTTAATGTATGCTGATGATGTAAAACTTTATAAATCGTACGTTTCAATTGAAGAAAGGTCTTTGCTACAATCAGACTTAAACAGCATGGCTTACTGGTGTAAAGTAAATCGTATGCCTCTAAATCTTAAGAAATGTAAAGTAATGTGCTTCTCGCGAAGAGCTGTTCTGCCAGTTTCTTATATAATAGGTAACCATAACCTGGAACAGGTATACAATTTTGTGGACCTTGGTATCACAATGGATCCTAAGCTTAATTTTAATCTTCACATTAATGTGACAGTCAACAAGGCTAAAGGTGTACTTGCATTTGTGAAACGATGGTCAAAAGAATTTAGTGACCCGTATATCACTAAAACCCTGTTTACAACATTTGTTAGGCCGATTCTGGAATACGGCTCGGTGGTTTGGAATCCAAGGTATCAAATTTACTCAGACAAGATAGAATCAATTCAAAAACAATTCCTACTTTTTGCTTTAAGAAATTTCCGATGGGATTCTCAATATAGTCTTCCACCTTATACGAGTCGCTTAAAACTTATTAACCTTCCTACACTTGCCAGTCGCAGGGAAATGCTTGGTATAATTTTTATGGTTAAATTACTGACAGGCTCAATTTCAAGTCCGTCTCTTCTGGCTGATGTAAGCCTTAATGTTCCGTCACGCGTATCAAGACACTTTTGTCCCATATTTCTGAAAGCTTGTAAAACCAATTTTGAATTGCACGACCCACTCCGTTGCTTATGCCAGGATTTTAACTCTCATTCCAGCACGTTTGATATATCAGATCCGCTTTTCAGCATTAAGAAAGCGATACTCTCCTCTCTCAATAAGTGAATTATTGACATAAATACATAAAATCAGCTGATGAATTTAGTTCTGTAGCTGAACAGTTTTAGATCTCGACACTTAACAAACTCCTGCCCATCGTGACTCGGCACAAAAATTTAAAATATTGGTTCCGTACGTCATGCGGACTGCGCCCCTCGTGCGGATGGGCGGGAATGGAGGGTAAAAACCGTTGGGATATTATTATAACACTCGCTGAAACCGTATTCAAAAGTAAACAAAATTTGTTCTTTTCTTTCGATTTCTTGTTTTATTTCTTTCGATATTCTGTATTAAATTATTTGCGCGATTGACCTAAATGGAAGCAAACAATCATATAAATTTATTATAATAATGATTCAAATTTAAAACGGGGTGTATAAAGAAAAACAAGCCTATTTTCACTTCGCTTGAAATGAGTGGTATGTTTACACTTGTTTTCTAACCGATTTGAAAACAAATTCTAGTCAATACACTTTTAAATTTCTGAGCGTATTGAAATTCGGTTTATTCATCCGTTTTTAATTACAGCGAACTGGCTCAAAGCGCTTTATGTGTCGGTATAAACAAGGTAATAGCCAAATTTCGGTTTCTAGAGATGTGAAAAGTGTACTCACTTAATTGCATATTTTTTTATATGGCTGGCGAATCTTAGATTTCTTTCTACAATAGTGAAGCTTGTTAAATTTACTATCTTCTACGTATACGATATTTTACAACCGGATTAGTAGTTTAGGAGCTAATCTTTGATTAATCTCATTGCAGTTTTTTTTATAAATTTTTGAAAAATGCTCTATAAATTGATAAATACAGGTCCGGCGCATTAATGTGAACACCGTAAAATATAAACACTTTTTATTTTGCATTGACTACTGTAAAAAAATACATGAAATTTTCCAACTTCTGAGTTCGGGGAACCCCGTAATATTGCGAAATAAGCATATTTGACCTGCGAATTACAAGCTCAAACATGTTCAAGTCATAAGAATAAATTTGTATGAACTTAGCTTGGGCACGGAATGGTTTAATTTTTGCTACCGGCGCCAAAGAGAATTTGCGATGAAAAGATAAAGCAGACATCTTAGAATGTCTGAAAAAAGGAACAAGTGTAATCAGGAAGAAGAAGCAGAACAAATTACTGATTTCTTTTGGGTAGGTACATAACGCGTTTTATTCCTGTGAATGTAAGATGAGTTTTATTGAAAGAATTTTGGTTTAATATGAACACTTAAAATTTTTTTGATAGAAGTATTTCTATACTCTGTAATTTGTTGAACAAACCCATTAAAGTTTTTTTCATAAATGTAAATATTCATTTAAAAATGTATAATTGGTGAAAAGTGTAAAATTTTGCAAATGTGTACCCGCTTGGTTTTGATTAGTCAACATTATCGAGCGTGCACTGTACTTACTTTTATTAGGCTGCTAAAAATTTTTCCAGGCGTAGGTTTGGCACCGAAAACGAAGTTAGAAATGATAGTGTCAAATAGGGACACGATATCGAACCGAAAGTATTGATATGGTACTCATTTAAAGTATCGCTGCAAAAATATCGGGTACCCA
>NW_023458566.1:18553290-18584159 GCF_013731165.1 Rhagoletis pomonella | reverse complement strand
GGCGGCGGCAAGCATGCGTTCACAGTGGAAATGTATGCTTGTGCGAGCGAGTGTAAGGCATTTTTCAGGCTGTTTTGCTTTGTTCCCCACATTCTGTCTGCATTTAGCCTTTTTTTATTGCTTTTGTGTCTGAGCTTTTGTTTGTTTACCAACAGATCGACGACCGCCGCGATGTCAAGCGTTGAGCGTTGAATGCGGCAACAAAATTACCCGCCTTTTTCCTGTAGCCACGCGAACGATGGCACAAAAAGGAATTGGCGAAAAGTTGGCGATATGTACATCAACAAAAGCAGTAGGTTTGTTCGTCGAGCAAAAAATTTGTACGAATTTGTACGAAATATCCAAGAATGATAGAATACAAGATTGCGCCAATCGAGCTGAGAGCAACTGGCCGTGACGTCAAAAAATACCTGAATGAGAGAGGAAGACGAACTCGACAAGAAAAAGAGGAAGCATCGACCAAAAGGCAGTGTTGCCAAGTTTTGACTTTGAAAAAGCACCAAATTTTTATTGGTGTATTTTATGGACTTTATATGAATACATAATTTTATTGTAAGGATGCCGATTCAAAAATCAATGTTTCTTGCACAACGGTCGATTTCTTCTGGCATGATTGAAGGTGCTGCCACATATTTCTTTGTCACTTATGATTGTCACTGTGCCATGATTTTGTTTAAATTTTTGTAAAATTGCTTACCACACTCACGATCGCTATAAATTTTGCTTAAATTTGTTTAAGATTTTCTAATTTGGTGTCTTCAAACTAAAAACAAAAGCACCAAAAACGCACCAAGCTCAAAACTCAAAAATTTTCGCGTTTTGAATACCCACTAGATTTGGTACGAAAAGCATCAAGTTGGCAACAGTGAATGTAAACAAAAGTATTTTATGACGTCAGCGATTGGGTGGATGCTGTCAAATCGATGAAGAGAGGGTTAGCGGTCCGCGAATGGCGCGACCTTTATTTTCTGGATCGTGCGAAATATCACGATTTTTTCCCAAATCGCGTTCGTGCAGACCAAAAAATTATCCAACACTCAAAAATTGTGAGAGTAAAGTGACAGTTCTCTTGGAGAGAAGTTGCAAATTCTTGCTGGAAAAAATTTTGCCAGCAAGAATTTGCAAACACGAAAAACATGTGGTTGTGGCGCATAGTTGGGTTGCATTTTTGTCTACAATAATTTGAATAAATTAGTTCGTTAAATTTAAAAATTTATAAACACGAGCAATTTTTTTTATGAAAAAAGGTAGTAAATAATTGTTGATATAATTAATTTAGTTAATTCCAATGATTTGAACTTAATTCGGCTGAAAAAAATGGTATTCGCAATCGGAATGCAATTGCAACCAGAGTCGATTTAAGAAACCCGACAGCTAGTACGATGAAGAAATTGAGATGTATGTCAAAAAAGTCAGGACAACAAGAAATATACATGTATATCCTGTTTTTGGCCATCCGAAAGAATTTTAAAAATTCTATTAAAATTTTTTATGTTTGAAATGCAACCGTGGACGCCAGCTGGCAGCGAAACTTGCAAATTCCTGCAAATTTGCGTTCGTGCAGAAATTTGCAAGTTTCTCAACATGAGAGAGAATTTGAGAGAATTTTTTCTTACTCTCTGATATTTTGAGTGTTGGATAATTCTTGCTGGATTTTCGACGAACAAACCTAGTAACAGCAGCAAGAATAATCACATTTGGTTAGCTTCAGAGGTGACTTACGTACTTGTTTGTAAATATAATCCGAAAGGTGTTTCGCTTTTTGGGAATTTGGAACTAAATTTGGAGTGTGTGGCTGGGTGCTGAAAGCGGATCCTGTCTGCAATTTCACATTACACATTTACGTACATATGTAGGTATCTTGAAAATTGATTTATTTACACGTGGCTCTTCATTTATGAAAGATGAAGAAACACAACTGTACCGTACAATCATAGAATTGGAGAAGAATGCATAATCGTCGATCAAATCTTATAAAACTGACTCTTCCACTGTGCTCGTGAACGCTATTTCTGTCCACAGCCGCCTTGAGGAAAGATTATTTTCACCGAAGAATAATCATTTATATTTCTGGCATGGACAATTCAGAGTATTCCTTGGATTAAAGGTAACAACGACAAGAGAGAGCTTTAGCTCTATATGCGAACCTACAAAATCTATAGAAATCTTTAAAAAGCCTCTCCCACGAGAAATGTTTTGGTTGTGATCTATGTAGAAGCTATTACGGCCAATCTTTCCATCCCTCTAAATAGTTCTGCTTATTTAGTATAGTTCTCAAAGCTTTGTCATACCCGTTCGACATTGTCCACGCCAACTAAGAGCGCTTTCACATTACTCGGTACGATATCGGATCGACGTTTTTGGTTTTTACCGAAAGTTTACCATCCAAATGTATTTCAATTGGCACTTCCACATTAGTGTCGTATACATAAAATCGGAGCGGATTCATTAATAATATCGGCTAATAAAATCTGAAAATTTACTGCACACATTTTTGCTGCGTACAAAAACAAGAAGAAGGTAGTAAGAAGTAAATAAAGAAAAATAAATATAGCAAGCTACATATAACGTCTTTGTCTTCGCCAGAAAATATTTTTGTTAAACGATTAATGAAATTTTCATATTTAATTTCGTACTTTGCGGCTTTTTTTTAATTTTTTCTACAAATTACATACCGAAAGTATTTCGACAAGTGTGCAGATCAGCGCAACGCGGAATCCTTCGGTAAGCCGAAAATAAACCAAAGAAAAAAGATCGATCCGATATCATACCGAGCAATGTGAAAGGTGGATGGGCACTGCCTTGCCCACGGGCCAAGCTCTTTTAAGATTTCTATACATTTTTTTAAAGGCGCATGTAGAGTAAAAGCTTTCTCAGCCCATCGCCGCTCTAAATTAACCGTGGCTAAAAAACATAGCGCTGGAGATTTTCAAAGCTTTCTAGATTTGTTATTGACCCGCCCAGAGTAAACGCTTTTTCTGAACGTTGCTGGTGTAAAATTACAAAGTGGTGAAGGGCGCCGCCTTGCCCGCGGGCAAAGCTCTTTTAAGCTTTCTATACGTTTTGTGTAGGCGCATGCAGAGCAAAAGCTCTATCTGTCCATCGCTGCGCTTTGGCCACGAGCAGACATTTTTAAGTTTTCTATACCTTTTTTACAGGTAAAAAGCCCTCTCTGCCCATCACTGATGCAAAAGGATCGCCATATTAAACGATATTTAATTTTTTCTCCAGACATGTACTATGTCTCCTTAGCCGGGTAGTAGATGATGCCTTTTTTTTGCCTGTATGTATGTACCGGTTTAAGCCATAAATCCTGATCGGCAAACGCAACTAGGCCTTAAACCTGCGGTTTCGAAGAGGTCGGGATGCTGTAGTAGCCTACTATTCTGTGTATGTATATAAGAGCTTACCCTGTTACCCTGTGTTATCCAGAACACAGTTATAAAGTAAATGTGGCCGCACAAGGCAACTCAAGCTCTTCGCTTGCGATAGACAGTATTCATGGCAAGTTGAGAGTCGTGAAGATATTTATTGCGATTTATGTCTTAGAAAGTCTGAGTTTACCATACGCTCTTGACTTTGTATTTTATTTTTTTTTATATCGGACATACATACATATTTGTCTGCACAGACAATTTCCATATCAATAAAATGTACACCTGCACTTAAATAGATATCAAAAACTTTTCATTGCGAAACATAACATAAAAGCAACAACGATAATCATAAATAATAGGTAATACTCATAAAAATATCGAATTTCTTAGTCTCAAGGTTGCGACACGAAAATCATAAACCTTACACCCTTCCAGAGTGTGCAAATCAAATTCTCCCAAAACATCCACCAAATACTACATTGCAGACATAGAAATCAGTGAAATTTAGGTTTCGTTTCTGTGAAAAGCAGTTTGCCTAAAACAGTCGATAAATTTAGCAAGAGACACATACTACATGCGTATATACTTTTACAAATAAATTCTTACACACTTAATACTTACTTAAATACGAGTATCAACATCCAGACAAAATTTCATGTCCTCACCTTTTCACCGCAGTTCGTTGTCATTAAATATGTAATAAAGCCTAGCCGCCCAGCCGCCTAGCCGCCCAGCCGCCCAGCCACCCAGCCATCCAGCCACCCAACCCTTCCCTCAGCCTCCTTTTCAACTCCGCAGGCAATTGCGTACAGTTTCACTTCTCCTGCAGGAGCAAAGAAAGGACGACAGACACAAATTCAAGGAGACAGAAAAAAGGATGCCGAACAACGCCATCAAACAAGCAATGTTGCGGCCAGAATCATAAAATAAATGGGAGTTATTGTGGGCGCATACCTACTAAATACTTGCACACAAATGTACCTACTAAATATTTTGGGTATCTAACCCACTTGAATTTACATAGAAACATGCGAGTGTGTTTGACAGTAGGAGTTTTGTTCCCAGCTGCCCTTCCATTATCGACATCTATGGTTGTCATAACGACTGTCTGCTTCTGGAGCAATCAGTGACCTTCAAAGTTTTAGGTTATCAGCATCGTCGTTGCGACTGCACGACCCAAACAAGGCGGCAAAGTTCAATACTCTAAAATTGCCAGGCTGTGGTTTAGGCAAGTGGGCTTAGTTTGAACGGCCAACAGCGGCAACGGCAACGGCTTCCACTGGTTTTTCTGGGCGTCGTCTGGCAGCGCAACAAATGTGTCCACCCCACGCGCGGGCACACCTTCCTACGTGTCTACGTGTCTTGCAGGCTATCGATAGCAGCTATTTTGGCCTTGAGATTCTGTAAGATTTGTTGTTGATTTATGTACAAAAAAACACCTACGAGTACATATTTATATAATTATTTGTGTAAAAGTATTCAGAGAGTCGAATGATTGGCGCCAAGTTGAACTGGTGCTCGAGGTGTTTGTTTTTTTTGTTTTGGGCGCTTGTTTTGGTTTGCACCAAAATTCAAGATTATAACCCGCAAGGAAATTCATTTTCAATCGTTCAGACATACATACAAACATGGGTTAAGAAATTGTCTTCTTGTATACTCTCGATTACATAAAGCAAAAGTTTGAATGTGTGAAGGGGCGGGCCTTCAAGGTTTTCAAGGAAAATCCCCTTAAAAAGGTATATGAATTTTATTAGATCAGTTTCCACAGACGAACTACCGACATTTTTTTGAATCTTATTTCTTATATTGAGGAGAGAGCATTGCCATTTACTCTTGCAAGTGACTTTCTGAGAAGATCCAAAATTGTAATTCAATTTTATATTACGGTGGCTTGGTCTGAACAAGTAGTATAATTTCGATTGTATTTCAAGATGAGACATGATGCCGATTAAGCACGACCTGCTTCTCTTACAGAGAGCCAGCGAGGTCGTGGAAGTTGGATGATCATCGTTGGCTCAAAAACGTAACTCGGCGTCGGAACAGATATTTTCACATGAGTCCCTTGAAGTAAGAAGACCAATCCATATGCCCGACTTTGCGAGTGTTTTTTAGGCAGAGGTATTTCCTATCGCTGCAGAATGTGAGCCTCCGTCATGGTCGCAATTTTATCGACACTTGGGCGATCATTAGTGCCCTGGAGTACCATGTCGAAGCTGGTAGAGCAGTACGAAACTCTTTTCACTAGTGTTAAAGAATAAACAGACGGCAGCGTTGATCCGGATCAACTTGGGAATTAACTGCAGTTGATCCGGATTAAGTCCGAGTTAGTCCGGATCAACGCTGCCGTCTGTTTAAGCTTTTAGTAGTAGTAGTTCGAAGTAGATTCAGCCAAGGAGGGTCAAATTGCAGTTTGAATCTCATTCCTGATCGATACTCTATACAGGGGAATTTTTCTCTACAATCAACTTTTGTGAACTATTTGCCTATTTTCTGCAAAACAAAATTTAAAAATTTTCTTACAGGATATGCACGGTGTAGCACATATACACAATTACACAATGTACGCCAGACTCCCGCGCATTCTAATGACTCCCATTTTGTTTTTTTTTTTGCGCCGTCTCCATGCTGTCTGTTACGAATTTCGTCGGCATTTCACTTAAACCCACTTTCCAGGCGCGCCAAAACTTCAAGTCAACCACAAACACACACACGGTGCTACCATCTGCCTCTACGTCTGTGTGTCAGTCAATAAATGTTTGCGATTTTTTGGAAGTTTTCCCTCAACACTACGCCAGCCATTTCAATTGCGTCTGCGGTTAAATCTCTGCTTTATTTTATTAGAGAAAATCCCAGTCTTAGCAAAATATAAAAAAATCGAGAGCGGCGCGACGGCAATTATGTATGTACCGACGATTGCTGTTATCAAACAGGCAGTCACATCAGAATATGCTCCGAAGGATACAAACAATACAGCCGAAAATTAGGGGCACCATCAGTGTTGCCAGGTTGACGATTTGGTCGTCATTTTGAAGATTTTTTTGCCGTATCCAAATTATATCATGCGGCAGCACTAACAATAGTTGTCGACAAGTAGTGTTCTACTTTGTGTCATCACTTTGTGTGGAGTTTTTTGGGAAAAAATTCGTAGTTTTTGCCTTGTGTACAGATACAAATTTTATTGAGCGGATGCAGAAGATGCTGCTTTGAAAGAAAACTCAACTCTTGAGGGACTTATAAAAAGGAAATGGTTGTTCTTGTTTTGAGTTTTCTCCAAATACCAATATACTTAAAAATTTCAAAAATGAAATGTAGCATTAAAAATTGTAACTGATTAAAGCTTAGTATACAGTTCTCAAGAAATTCAAAAATTTCTTCTATAAAAATGTCTCAAATCACTCCGATCTCAAGATCTCAAGAAAAAAATGCTCGTATATTTAGTCCTTCAAGAAAATTTACACCTACGGCATAGTTCTTTTTCAAGCAACAAAAAATAATTAAAAAAATTCTTTTGATTTTTCCAGAATGCCGTAAAACATAATATGTACTAGAGAAAAACTTTGTGACAAAAACAAATGTTATACGACTTATCCAAAGTTTCACTAATCAATTTTAAAATTATCAGACTGTTAAAATTTAAAATGTTTAATTTTCCAAACAAAACTGTGTATTTTTAAATTTTAACAAGCTGATCAATTTAAAATTGATTGGTGCAGACGGACATTAATAGGAACACGAATTTCGATACGATACGATACCATATCGATACTTTTGACATTCGATACCGATATTTTTTACTCGATAGTTATAAAACGATATTTTTTGGAATCGAGTCCCAGATTCCTAGTATAGTATCGAATGTCATAAACTCAAATTAGTCAGCTTTCAGATACGTCAAGTCTTGCTTTTAAGTCTGCTCATTCCAAAGCGAAGGAGGTGAGAATCAAGGGGAAGATTGCAGATACCTCCCATTTAAAGAACCACGAACTTGAATTCAATAAAAGTTGACGCGTCTGGAAGCAAATAGAAAACACAAAAGAGAATGCGAAAAAATTGCTTTCAAGACTTATCTGATTATCAACTCTTCCCGATATATATTGGGCTTTAAAGAAGATAAATTTTTTTCTATCGTTAGGATTGCATGTGGCGGGATTTGAACACGCGGTCTCGGTGTTTTAAGTCAACACCTCAATCTCTACGTGTAAAAATAATAGATTGGCGCTTCCAAAATATGTTAGCAGAAATACGCTCGGAGGTTTCTAATCACTTTTTCAGATATTTCTTTTTTTTTGGATATTGGTATCGATATTTGCGATATCGAGCCTTTTTATTCCGATATTAATGGGTACCCGATATTTTTGCAGCGATACTTTAAATGAGTACCATGTCGATACTTTCGGTTCGATATCGTGTCCCTAGGCAATAATGATCCAGAAAAAAAGGAAAAAGGAAAAAATGCGATTTTGTTGCATTGTTAAAAATATTTTTATTAAAAGTAATGTGAATTTTAAAAATTCGTGAAAACGTTTAACTTCTTATTTTTTACGTATATCAATCAGAAAAAAAAACAAAAGAACTTCCTGGTTCTGTTTATTTTAACTCTTTATATGTTGACGATTTTTATATGCAAATGGCGGTTTATGAGAACCAAACTGACGATTTCTCGCTTCAGTGACCTGGCAACACTGGGCACCAGGGATGTCGAGTGAAGAGGAGAATACACAAAAGGGGAAAAAGTGCAAAGAAGCTATAGATAGGCCGAAAGGGAAAGCAGCTCCCTGAATATGCGTATGTATGTATCTATGTGCATACATTTAGAATTCTCCCGGTAAAATTGAGTTGAATGTCAAGCTGCGTTTTTTTGCCTTTGTTGGTTGTAGTTTCTTCACCTGCTCATCCGATTTTCATTTGGTCTGGCTGTTTCTTTTTAAGTTCATTTGTATGCTGTGACTTTCATCAAAGTTCGGTCTGGGGAGTCTGGCGCATTACGTGGGAACGCACAAATAAAATAAAACAATTAGACGCATCAAAAAAATCTTATTCGGCAGATGATTTAGAAGGTGGAAATTTTGTGAATTATTTCTAACTGTGGCACTAGGTAAACATTTACATATTTATTTAATTTGTTTGTAGAAGTATTAATAGAAGATTTTATAAAGAAATTTCTTACTTTCAGTATTAAATACCATACACTCAGAGGTCTGTCATTGCCTGCCTAAGGGCGACCGCTATTGGAAAAAAAAACTTTTCCGTATTAGATGTTGGGTTGAACCGAGCTTGAACCGAGGCCCTGCGAAATGGTACTGGCCCTGAAAGTTGCTAAAGTTGTCGGGATGAAAAAGAGGAAGCATCGATCCTGTCAGAGGGACTCAAGTATATATATTTTTGCAGTCACGTTTTTTCACCGCCTTGGCAGCGAAAGCAGAATTGGAACTTTGGAGCTTTTTAACATTTTGCTGACTTACAACAACAAAGATTAAATTGGTAATCTGAAAACTTTTAAAATCTTATCCAATCTTTCACCTCTTCGTCGACTGTACAATTCGACACAAAATGCGTCAAAGCGACGTTTTGTTGTTGCTTTATCGAAGGCATACTCTTGACTCTTGAAATCTTTCCCACACGATTTATGCGCAACCGAAACGACTTATGGCGCTAACAAAGTTCATTGGCCATCATTAGAAGGGGCAGACGTTCACACCAAGCCACCAAGCCACCAAGCCAACCGATTCATGTGGGAATTAGATACTTGGTGCGCGACTGTTTGTTGTAGTCACACATGCGGGCACACATGGATTCGCGCTCCGATGGCAGAGAACGAGTGTAAACAAAGCGGCTTTAAATGCTTCCTTCTTCACCTCTGTTCGATTTGAGCCACTGGACCACGAGTCACACATCAGGCTAAAAATTTTACGATTTATTTTGGTTTTAGATTTAATTTTAGGATTTTTGCATCTGCATTCCCATTGTTTGTTGCTCACTATGTATATAGCAGGCTGGCTGTCTTGGTTGCCCCTTTTGTCTGGTTGCAAGCTGGTGCTTTTTGTTGTCTGCTGTGTGCCGTCTGTCTGCTGCCTGAGCGGGGCGGCGAAGCATTAAACATGCAATGATGTGGTAGATTATGACGACGATGGCAATGGCAATTCAGCTGGCGTTGATGACTCGACTTATTACCGCTGCCGGTGCTGCTGCTGTTGCTGTTGTCGCTTCTGTTGCCGACGTTGTTGTTGCTGTTGATGTTGCGCCCAACCGTAGCATTGCAATAAAATGGAAAATACATAAAAGTGAATAAAGAAGTCGGCACGGCAGGCACGCCAAACCAAAGCGACTAGAGTCTACCCTCGAAATATCGCAAATGGCAAAGGCACATTCTGCTCGTTGTTCGTCCGCCTGTCCAAGCAGACAATTACCACCAACAGTTAACAGTCGTCATACCGACAGCAGGAACGCCAATGGCACTCAGAACACTCAATCGTAGATCATTGTCCTTGGAAAAGTTCATTCACACCAGAGCGTTCACATTCGAATTACCGATTTTGACACTGTGCGAAACTTTAGACGCCAGACGGCAGCAGGCAGCAGGCAGCAGGGCGATGGAGCAGCGGACACTGCTGCTTCCTTTTACCACACCGCACCACGTCGGCTGTATTTGTCCCACCGCCACCACCTTCGGCGAGTCACCGGCACAGTTGACTTCTCCTTTTTCCCATTGTACACAACCAGCTAATGCTCACTTACTAACAGCCTGTTGGTTTGTTGGTAAACAAACGGCGACAACAGCAGACACGCCGACTGCGACGCGAATATAGCGACAGCGGCGTACAGCGTAACCGACCTACGACTTGTCGAGCGTTATTGTCTGCGGCTGGAAGCTCGATGACTCTGATGGCTCGGTGGAGTGGACGAGTCGGTGAAGTGAATTTTTTACCTTCGTTTGGCGGGAAACCGCTTCATATAAAGCCAATAACATTCGCTTTGCATTGCCCTCAACGTATGTAGAGCTCGTTTCGCATTTAATTTTATAATGCATTCGATTTTATTTCAGCACAACAGAACAGAAGACACGAACAAAGGGGAATTCGCAAAAGCAGTGCAAAAAATTGCAAAACAGCAGCAACAAACCATCCCCGATCAAACAGCACAAGCAGCAGAACATTAACAAAGGCCGTATTAGTCCAAAAACCAACAGAGGGTTGAAATTAATTTAATGCCAAAGCCATTGCAGAGTTTCGAATTTTGCAAATTGCACGCGGTAGCAGGTAGGCCGGCAGGACGGGTGAGACAAGCGACATTGGTTCGAAAACCAGCCGCCACCGCTGCCGTTATGAGGTCGTCGACATTGGCAATGTTCGTGGCAGAAGCAATTGCAAATGTGCTCGGTGGTCGGGGGGATGCAGACGGTGTCATTTTAACTGCGCATAAAAACAGGGAACAAACGAAAATTGAAATGAACCGAGGGATACAAGTATATACTCGTATTTTGTTTTGATCATTAAAGTTCAACTGAAATGTCGTAGAAGTGTAGAAGTAGGTACTCGATTCCTTCAAACACGGCTGGGTTCGGTGGTAATTATTTGCTGGAATTAGAGGCACTCGATATGAAGGATTGTAGCACGGGGTTTATTACTTCGTTGGTCTGTGAACAGTGCTATGGTTGTTTTTTATTATTACAGGTGCTAATCCAGCAAACGGAATCCCTACCTAGAGACATATTTTTTGCAAACTCACTGTCCTAGCTTGAATAACTCCGCGGTGAGGCGTATCCTGTGTAATCACACCTCTGTGAATCATTTCAGAGCGGTGAAAATTTGTTATCAAAGGTAAATGGCACTCAACGCTCTGATGATTCGCTCAAAGCTAGTCTAGCGATGCCTGAGCTGTCATGCGGCCATTAGTACTGCGACAAACTGTATGGCTGATGAAGTGGTTAGGCAAAGTAATCTTGAGAAGCTGTCCCATAAAAAAAGAAAGAGAAGGACTCCGTCGAAAACTTGGCGCCCTCTTCCCATTCCGAGAAGTGTTACGAGTAGAAGTGCTCTGTCGGTAGACTACTAAAGATAGGGTCGTTTGTGTCCTTAATCAAGCAGCCTAATTCGATGCCTTACGAGCGCATACAATTATGTGTATTTCGTCTGCCGTCTCGGACTCAATACACTTTTGGCTTCGTAAGAGACTCATGCGCTGCCAGCCGGTAGTGCCCCGTCAATAGCTGAAACGCTTCTGGTCGAACGATTCTTAATCGTTGTCAAGATGAATTCCTTCCGTAACTTGAATATGTGCACTTTAATTGCCTTCCATAAGATTGTTTCCTTGTACCCACAAGAGATCTGTGATCCCGATCGAGATAAGACTAATTAGAATTATTCTTCAGACTGTTACAGCCTTGAATTTTGGGTACTGGGCTTCGTTGCCTTCCTCATTGCTGGAAAGACAGATTCGCCAGCTATAAAGATTTCCTGATAACTTTTGTTCAGAGTAGTATCCCGCAGCTCGCACGCCATCTGTCGTTTTATTTATGATGTGCCTCGTGATTTTAGTATAATCGCTGTCTTAACGATAGCCGTACGTCCTGAACTCGCCTGAACTCGCGTCAAAAAGCTGCGCCGCAGCTGCGTCCACTTTGGTAGCACGCTGAGCTTCAGAGTCTGAAGAACTGTCTAGAAAAGAGCTACGGGACTATCTGGTTAAGGGCAATGGGTCTGGAGCGCATCATAAGTAGATATATGTACACATATTCGCTCTACAAAAAGTGATCAACGGAACCCGTTAACGTTTAAAATCTGACGTCTATCTGAAGCTTACAAATTGGCGATTTTATTTGCAAATAATAAAGTTTCTGTGTTCCATAACAAAACTTCCAATTTAGCCAAGATCGTAAAATCTGTTAGCGATCGTGATGCGCACAAAATTGCAGCATTGGCCAGCATGAATTCTAATTGCGTATGCGTTGCAAACTTTACGACGCCCAATAAATGCTTTAATTTTATCTACATACATACATACATACATACATATCTAGGTACTTCAAAAACGTAGACTTAATGCGCCGTCCATGTTTTCGTTGTTGCGTAGTCGCTGGCAAATTGCGGCCCACCCAAGTGCACAGAAAGAAATCTGATTGAGACATCAATGTGAGAGTGTGAGTGTGTGTGAGTGTGAGTGAGTGAATGCAAGTTTCTTTGTATGCATTGCACAAAAAAAAAAACAAACACATTTAGCAAATTAACTTTTCAACAAATACACAAAACTCATGCGCCGGCAATTATCATCCATTACTTTGAATATTCCATGTTATTTATGGCAAATTATCGGAATAATTCGAGGAATTTTAGAAGTAAACAAACTAATCATCGCAAGCCAATGCGATGAGTTTAAGTGTAAAATGCAATTATGGTTGCATTTGAGTTCGCGCTAATTGCACGTGTGCCCGTTCAGGTGCAGATATCGAGTAGTAAAAAAGGGTGAGTCAAGGAGGCGGCCGAAACGTGTAAAAGTGAAGCTGGCTGAATGTTGAAGATATTTTTAGATTTAGGTACGAAACAAAGAAAAACATTTATTTGTGATAAATACTCGCATTAAACATATGTATGTATGTATGTACAAAATGTGTAGTTTGACAGTTGACAGCTGTCAAATTAAAACTTTGATAGTTGAAAGCTGTAAAATCGACTGTGAATTTTTCTAAAAATAATAAAATATTTTTTCAAAACGCTACTGATAAAGGGTTTAAATACGCTAGTTACGAATTTTACGTCCAATCAAAACCTTGAGAGTTGACAGCTGTCGAATGGGCTGCCAATTTCTCCAGAAATAAGGAAAGTTTCCCATGAATTAAACGTACTAGGTTTTAAGGCTCACTGATCTGGAATTCTATATCACATTCAAACTTTTTCATTTGAAAACTGTCAAATGAACTGTCATTTTCAGTTGAGTAGCACAAAATATTGGCTAAACAAATGATTTATTATATTCGAAGGAACATATTTAAAATGAATTTATGGTCAAATTATGAAATAACAACAATAATTATATTTATAAATGGAAGATAGTTGGGGCCGTATGCTATCTGTTGAACCCATACAATTTGACCTAGACCCCCTAGTTTTTTTTTCAGATTGCTTCACCTTGTACGAAATTCGTAATTTCCAAAACTTCAGCTTTCCCTTTTTTAACTAAAGTTATTCAGGTTTGAAAATTCAAAAATTTATTTAAATGTCGGACGCCATATTGGATTTTACATTTTCAGTTTTCAAAACCTAGTTTGAAATTTTTAATGAGCGAACTTAAGAACCTCTAAATGTCGAATTTCATGAAAATTTAGTAATTTTTAAATTCGAGGACGCCACATTGGATTCACAATTTTTATTTTTTTTTTTTTTGTGAAAATTTTCTTTAGGTGTGTTCAGATACATCTTATAAATTATATGGTGCTGAATATACTATATAGTATAAATTACTTTAATCCTTAATGTTTTAACACATTCTATGTTATTTGGAAAAACTGCCAAAGTTGGGCTCTTATTGGCGCCAGTATGCGCGGCCTTTCTTTAAATAACTATTAGAATGTGCCACGATCGAATTCGGGATTATTCAAACTACTAATCAGTTTTGAGTTCGTTGGACTCTTCTGAATAAGAATGAATGGCTTTATTCCGGTTAATTTGTCACAGTTTTCAAATATGCCTTTTTCGGGTAAAACCAGGAATCTCTTGACCACTGTGGAAGAAGATGGAATGACGAACTGTACGAACATTTTAACGACATCAACATAATTAAGCGCATAAAAATACAACGATTGTGCTGACTTGGACATGTTGTACCGATGGATGATGACGCTCCGATGCTAAGATCCTACGACTCAGCACCCATGGTGAGACCAAGTGCAGAAGGGCCTGTCCGAGAGAAGAAGTGCTTCTTATCATTTTGTGGATGTTTCCGGTGAGTAGGACTTAGTCTGTCTGATATCTTTTGTGCCTGTCCAGTAATGTCGTGGTGTCTTCTTCGATCCATATCCATGTACTATATATGTATGATAATTTCGATACTTTCGATTAGAGACAACCCGGACATTCGTTGATGATTCCTTCGGAGTTACTAGATAAGTGGCAGATATATTTCAGGTCATAAGTCAGGTTGATGTTTTTCTAGGCAGGAACATTCAAAAACTTCAAAATTTTTTCAGAGCTCCCAGTCTCCCTGATTCGGACACGAGGCGTAATACAAATGTACATATATTTTTGATCAATCGCAAGTCTTAACCGTCTTCCCAGTATTAATGGCGGATGCCCGCACATTCCACAAACTTAAGTGCATCTGTGAGCGATTTCCTTGATTCCACAAATTCTTAGAGAACCCAACTCCTCTCACCATTTCGTCCACCCATCTGCAAGCGGCTTCAAGAACAACCACTAGCAATTCTAATAACAAACGGCCACAATGTTTTTGTTCAACGCTTTGCGCATAGAAAACTCGCTAACTGTCTGCCGCAGGCTATTTCAAAACAATACGGTCTTGTTATCAGCCCGCTCCCCGCACCGCCAGACAGTACCCATCGACACCATCTTTGCGCTGCTGCAATACTAGACCAGCCCCAATCTAAATACGCGGGAAGTGCGTTAAAAATAATGCGTACGCATTGCGACAAGAGTCCTGTCGACTGCGGCCAACGCAGACAACAAAAGCGGCGGCGGCAGGAGCTACTACAGCAACACAACGACGGACTCATTGGCTGCCGCGGCTGGAGTTTCTATTTCATTTTTCAGAGTTTAACGAACTTCTTCCTGCTTCCTGTCTCGTTCGCAACAAAGCAAATGCTGAAAATCGCCAGACGCAGCATATATGTATATATGTATATATGGATGTATGGATGTACCCGTACATGAGTTTGGAATACTGAAGTGTGCGTTGCCCTTTAGACACAGACACAAACAAACGAAATAAGCCCAGCCGCTTTGCGAACCGGTAGCAAAACAAAACAAAGGAAAATGTGCGCATTGCTCGGAACCGAAAATATGCGAATACGAGTGCGAAAATTGTACGAGTGGTGGGCTAACAGCGCGGTGCGTAGACAAACGAAACCAACCCTGATGCCTGATGTCTGGCTGTCTGGTGTCTGTCGCACCGTCAGTCAATGTCTGCGTCTGCGAATTTTTGCGTGCTCACACATCCGTCTGGTACATTTTTTTTTTTACCTAAACACATGCATGCGCGCACACCGAAGTCGGTACTCGACCGACCCTCGACTCTACATGCCGACATGCGGACTATTATCACTCCTTGCATCGTCTCCGCCGACGTGTTCGCTGTCCGTCGTTATTGCGTACTTGCTATCGCTGCCGCCGCTCTAGACCCTGCGGTGCGTTACGTGATGTAATGATGCGGTAGGTTGGGACGCTCAGCCAGCCAGCCAGCCTCTGGGCTAAATTGCCTTCACTGCCTTTGGTGGCGGTTTGGCGGCGCGTCGCTTTCGAAGATTACGCTGAGTTTTGCATTTGATTGCGGTTCGTCTAACAGGTTTAGTTGTATTTAGTACTTTATTCCCATCTAGACATACATATGTATGTCGATATTTATTAACTTAAGTATGTCTATGCTATGCCTATACTTCGTCGAGGTCGTGCAGACATTTCGGGGTTGTTTGGTGTACTTTGCATTCCTTTTGAGTTAATCGCAACAAAGCCGAGTTCCAGTGATGTGGGTCTGAGCGCATCCTACCCTCCAATTACCCACACAACTACGTCCCACTCTACGCCCGTCTAGCGTTTGCGTCTCACACGGCATCTTTTTCGCTTTCCAAGGTCAATATGCGTAGATGTCAATAAACCCGGGCGACCGGCCGTAGCGCCGCATACGCTGTTCTTAAATATTTTTCGTGAAATTTTGATTTGCTTCTTTGAAATTTCATTGCTCACAACTCTGCCAGCTATGCATTTGTGTGTCTGACGCGGAGTCTGTGAAGATTGCGGTGGCTCTTGCGTGCCGACGTGAAGTACAACGTGTAATTGAATTTTATCGCGCCACTACAACAACAATGACGGCGCACAAAGCAAAAAATGGCGCACGCAATTCTCAAAGCCATTCAAATACAAATTTGTCTGTCTGGGCGTTATTGTCTACGACCGAATTTTTGGGCAGTTTTTTCTTGCAAATGCAAAGACGGGTGAAAATCTTTTGCTTTTGCTCAGGTAGTGAGAGAATTGGGTTGGTGAAAAGTACAGCCGTCTTTCTTTGGCTAGACAAGCATTCGCAGTCGCAACAAATATGATTACCAAACTAATGAATATCGAATGAGCCGAGCCGAGAAACGTAAAACGGTATTGAATATTGGAGCACACACGCCCTTAGGCACAGATACCTACATACTTATATTTCTTTCAGGAGACAAAAGTGAACATCTGGCAGCTGTAGTCAAATACATAGGATAAAAGGATCGAGAATATGAGCATTTTTTCTTAGAACATACATATGTACAATGTATGAGAGTGGACAAATATTTTAGGAAATATTTGGATTTAGCTTTTGGCTTATCGCACTAAAAGCCCGCCCTGCTGAGTTTCTCTTCTTGGTTAAAGTACCATTGGGTAATAGGTTCTTCGCGGACGTATGCTCGAGTCATCCTTGTCGGTTCCTGTCACTTTGAAGTGACTGGTCATATTCACGGGTCCTGTAGCTGCCTCTCTCGGCAAAATATCAATGGGACAGAGATATATGACCACTAGTGCAGAATTGGTATTGAGATCTGGCTTCAAATACATATGACCCGGTGGAAATGCATCGTCTGCAAGGCGTATAGTCGTTCAATCGCTCCGGAATTCGCTCTTACAGTTAGCTTAAGGGGCACGTTTTGGGATTGCGTCTTTAAACAATTCTTCTCAAGCTACCGAGTGGATCGCGAACACTGGCCCAACTAAGGTTGAATACTGAAAAGTCAGTCGACTGAACTCATACCTAACCAGACTCCGCGCCGACATATTTAAGAAAAACAAATGTCCGACTTGCGCAGCCTCTCCAACCGACCCCCCTTCGAGGCGCTTCGATTCCGCTTACTTCCGTCAGCATCTATCGCTTAGCCGCCTTACACCACAACACCAATAACTCAAAAACAAAAAAGCACAATTTCCGTGTTGTCCTTCCTTTTTTTGCGCATCGCTTTTCTAGTTGGCGGACATTGCGATGGAACCAACTTTTTTAATAAATTAAATCGAAATTCTGCGGCATGGAAAAATTGGCCATCGAAAGCGCTAATTGCCATCGATCATAGTTTCCAACTTTCGATTTTTCAACTTCCTTTTTTCCCCAAACGAATTTTGAAACCAACAACTGGCCGATATTGCAACTGCAATTAACTGCTGCAGCAAGCTGATGCATAGTTGCCATCAAAGTTACTGAAAGGCACGAGCGGCGAGCACCCGGCAGGACGTGTGTTCTATGTGAAGCTACGAAGCGGCATGGCGGGGCTTTACACAAAACATGATTCATAATTATGACGATGCGGCGGCTCGAGTCCATCCTACGCGCTTCAATATACATAGTATGTATGTAGTTGTTGGTGCTGTTGGCACCATAAAATTGACAAATGTGTCTGTGAACTTTTTTAATAACACAAAAGCGACGACAGTAGACGTGTGCCAAGAGGCAGCTGCCAGTCGCCGACGACGAATGCACGAAAGCAGCCGCATTGATAAGAGCAAAACTTTCGAATAAATCTCGCCCGAAATTCAAGCGAATATGACAAGCAGCAGCTACAAGGCCGACAAGCTAGACAGACAGCCTGCTGGACAAGCACATACATAGCTGCATAGAGTGGAGCGTTGGCTTGTGAAACAGACACGCCAACCTCTGTGTGTGTGTGTGTGTGCGACGAAATGCTTTCAAAAACGAAAATTTTTAATTCAAATTGCAATAATTATAGCCATTAACTTATTATCTCAGCAGCACCACAACAAATCCCACTTCCGCAACTGCTTCAAATTTTCAGCTCACTTTCGAGTCGAGGAGGCGCACTCTCACCGCTTGGATAGTAAATTCTGTTAAGTGTAGTTAGTCGCCACAGAGGTCGTACGTAGTAGATAAAATGCCGCAGCCGTAAATCAGTTGGACTACTTCTTAAGAATTCATTCATGCACTTATGCGGAGGTACTTTTCATTAATAATAAAGCCTATATATGGCTAGATGGCTAGATATGTGTGTATGTTTGTTTGTGTGTGTGCGCATATTTGGCCCACTGCGGCATAAGTTTTGTGGCTAATAATTTAGTCGAATAGATATATTTATGAGCCACAAATTGGCATAGATGCTGGTCAAATGAACGGACACACTGTCGTCGTGCTGCTGCATATTCTTTTATGTACATAGATGCACAGGATACGCGAGCGATAAACAACTTTTAAGGACTTTGGCTCAATGTGGCAGTCAGTCTAGGCCTAGGAGTCGAAAGGACGGACTATAGCCGAAATTAATGCGTGGCGACGCACTTAATGAAAATGCGATGACTTCCATTGATAATGCGGCAATTTGTCACGAGCTTAGTAAGGATATACATGCATACATATATGTATGTATACATGAGTGTGAGTGTCCTTAGTATGCACATCGACTTGCTGGAATTTAGTTCTCTTTTGTAAATGCAATGCAGTAATCTTATGAAAGTCGGTGGAACGGCGCATATAAATTAGTCTTTTATAAGTAAGTTCGAGTGTCGTCATAAAGATTTTAACGATTGTGGTACGTATGTGATAGTATGTGATGGAGAAGGGGCGCGGTGGGTGCATACATACATATGTACATGGATGGGGAAACTATATTCTATAGTACAATCATACCTCTATTAAAAGATTTGCTATTAACAATGTTAGTTGTCGCAGATTGAAATTAAAACATCATCCAAAGAAAAGGTATACGAAGTCCTGTATGTGAATAATGTAATGAAAATAATCATTATTATTTTTTTTTAATATTAACCAAAAAAATCAAGAAGCTGTAATTGTCGTAAAACAATTTTAACTATACTCACGTATTTGTGTTCGTTCGTCCTACTGGAATTTACAATGATTTAAATTTTACGAGTTTAACCAATAAAGATTGAAGATAGTACTATTTTTCCGCTCAAAGCAAATTTTTATTACCTGAATATTAGTTTTTTGATAAAAAAAAATATTTTATGATTTTTATATATTCGCTCAAATTATTATTGAGTTGTATTTTTTCACTTAAGTATAATGATCATTCAGAAAACTCAACAGCTATACCAGTTTGATTTGCGATGTATCCTTTTCGGAGGTAGCGACAATAAAAATAATAAAAGGAATAAAATTTTCAGGTCAAAATTTCAAATTGTATAAATAATCATTAGATTTAAGTGGAAAAATAAAACTTAATAATAATTATTATCTCTGCGCGAAAAAAATAAAATTGAAAAAAGAAATCATTATTTGTGATCGAAAAAATTAAAATAAATTTTCCGTTTAGCGAAAAAATAAAACTCATAAAATAATGATTAAATGCTGATTTAAATCATTTTACTCATAATGATTACCGTCCCTGGCAGAAAGAGTAATCAATTTAGACCAATCAGATATTGGGACCCGCGGGATCCACGGTACTGATTTCAAATCGGCCGGTATGGGCGGTGCCGGGAAGGTCTGTAAAAATTTTGAGGACGAGACGGGACCAAAATCCTTTCCCAACACTACCGATAGAACCGCAAATTCAGAAAATCTTCTCCAAAAACGATGTCTGAAATATGAAACGAACAGCAAAGCAAAACCAAATAATCGGAGGATGCCAGATCTATCGTACAAAAATTCCGAAAAACATCAGGATGGGCGAGTTCGGGACTTAAAATTTAATTTCGGGATGGGCGGGATCGGGATTAAATGTTTAATCCCGTGCCCATCTCTAATCAAAACCTCTTGGTGGCTCTAATCTGCGCTACTAGTCGTTAATTAGTGCTTCGGTTTTTGTAAAACGAAATTTTAGTGTGCCCAAATAATATATGTTATAGGACATAGAGCTGTGTTTGAAACCTGCTCAGCCGAAGACGCGAGCTCCGTGAGTTCCCTCCCTTATAAACTTATCATCCTCGCCTGAAGCGCTAATCTATTCTTTGTGGCAGCTTTATGAGTCGTTTAATTGAAGTCATATTCGAATACTGCGCATACCTCCGACGACGCCAACGTCATCAAAGACGATTGAAATCCACTTCAGCGAATACCCTTAACACCATTTAGCTAGAACTTGGGTATTAAAAAGATGACAGGAAGAAATTCTTCTGACTACCAAAGCATATCGCTAAATTGCAACCAGGCATTTGGACTAAACTGGCACGTTACGGGATGGGTGAACGTACGAAAATCCACCCCTACTTGCAATAGGACGATGAAATCAGAAGACCCAAACCGATCATACATATAAAAGATTGGGGAAAGCAGCGGGACCATTCACATATAATATCTCAAACTAAGCCCATGGGTCAATATGGCGCAAAAGGAAGGAGAGGACCGACATCCGAAAGGGTGACCATGGTGCCGCAGGAAAGGCTGGTATCGCTGATGTCGGTAGTGCAGGAAAGACGTGAGTTATTGACACGAAGTCCGATACCAGGGTTCTGTCTTTAGCATTTCACCTTTTCTACTCTTTGTCGATGTGCGATCTGCCATCATTGAACAGAAGTTTTTCCCACGCTACATATGAATCGTTAAAACGTTAAGAATCATTATGGATAATTCTTTTGGACAGCTTATCGGCTAGGCACATTCCAAACCCAGAGGACACATCACATTTCAACTGCAATGGCTTATCGTTTTGTATTTTTTTTTTTTCAAGAAAAACTCCAAACAGCTATACCGCCGAAACAGTTATATACTTAACATAGAATTCCACGAAATGCAAAAGATAACTAACTACTAAAAAGGTCCCTGTCTTTACAAATAGGTTGATAAATGCTCTGCGGCGGCGTACAGTTGCTTAAAACAATAAAAGCAGCCGATATATTCATTCCAGCAATACAATCGTAATCCTCATTCATGAACAAAGTAAAAGTGCAAAGATGCGACGCGACGCGACGGATGTGCGTTATTGTTTATTTGTTTATTTTTAAGAAGTTTGCCGCCGAATTTCCAAGAAGGCTATAAAATATTTTCTCAGCCAAGGAAGATTAAGAGAGTCCACTAGATACATACATATATACATATGTAGATCCTGCTGACCGCTGTGCTGCGCTTTCGTCCTCACCTTGCCTGTGCTGCGCCGCGTGAGTCTTCTGGCAAAAACAAAATGCACCGCATATGCTGAGTGTGAAGAAAACGCAATGGTTAATCGGTACGAAAAATAAGTCAGAGACAACAAAAGTAACAAAAAAAAACAATAAATAGACAATAGGTCGCACGTTCACTCGAACATATTATGTGGCTTGTAGGCAGTGTTGCCAGAACTTTTTGGGCCGACCGGCTAGATTGGCAAAAAAAAGCGGCTAAAAACGGCTAAAATGTTTTAGTGAAATTTCACATGCTTTATTTAAATAAATCGCAAGAAACGAAAGACTAGTTAACACCATTAATTTATATCGAGTGTATATTCCTCATCATCAAATGAATCACTATTGTATATATCACCTGAATTCATTAATTTTAAGAGATCGTCATCTACAGTAAAATTATGGCAGCATTTTTCTTCACGTTTTAAACCGTATCTTATATATAAAATAGCGTTTAACGTTTTAACGCACATTGGATTTCTTTGCTTAGTTTTTATTATATTCATTGAACTAAATATTCGCTCTACTTCTGCATTACTTATAGGCAAAACAAGAAAACTAAGAACTAGGTTGGAAAGGTCAGCAGAAGGGTTTTCTCCTAGGGCATTTCGAAATTGATAAACTTCGGCCCAAAATTTTACAGTTGATTCTAAATTACTCCAGGTATGTAACGTTAACCATTGCCATTGCATCTCTATGGATGTTATTTCGTCATTATATTTGTGTTTTTGTTGCTGTAGTTGAACAAATACTTTTGGTTGAATTACTCTTAATGCATTTCCAACCGAAAAAAGTCAATTTTTTTTAGTGTGGCAATATTTGTAGGGAGGCGTTGGCGTAATTCCTTTATTAAAGTGATAATAAAATAGCGACCATTTTCTCGAATTATTTTCTCGGCTTTGTGGTCAAAAGCGTTTGTGCTTACTTTTGTTTTTAAATACTCTTCAAAACTGTGATAAAACTGAGGAAGTGGAGCAAGGTATGGTTCCAACGGGGAGCATATAGGATCAAATGTGTCCGCGCTAATAACCACTAGGGAGCATAGATGCGAAAGTAAAATATTGAGTTCATTAAAAATCTTCATTGGGTCTGCATTGTTGCTTTCGAACAACTTGTTCACTTTTTGCACCTGAAAATTAGGCAAATAGTAAAATCGGCTAAAAACGGCTAACTTTTTTTTACAAACCGGCTAACAAATCGGCTGCCGGCTAGATCGAATTTTCTCCGGCTAGTTGCTATCAAAACCGGCTAAATCTAGCCGGAAAACGGCTAAAATGGCAACGCTGCTTGTAGGTGTCTATATGCACATATGTATGTATGTATTTGCACCAGAATTCATTGAGTGCAGTGCTCTCGTGCCGCGCGCTCTTCTCATCCATCCATCCATCCATCCATCCGACGTCTGTTTGCGTTTGTCCTTCTCAAAGGTAAGTCACCTCGCCGCTGACTGTTTATTGCTTTGTTTGGCTGGCTCGTCCTTATTCGTGGAGGAAGGTTCATTGTCAAGTTCAACAGGCGGATCCGATGACGCACAGACCAACTCATGTGCATGCCATTGCCACACACACGCACACATACTTGGGTATGTTCTTATGTGAGCGCGCAATGTCCAGTGGCGGCTTCGATCTCGGCGGAGGCGGCGGCGGCGGCGGCGGCGATGGCAAATTCATTCATCTGGGAATATATATTATTTGTATTTGAAGATGTTGCTGTTGTTGTTTGTTTGTTTTTTTTTTTTGCAGTGCGCCTCGATGCGCCTATCAACGGTTGTTTTGCCGCCGTACCAAAAAAGGATGCCACAAAAAGATATTGACGCGCTTGCATCCGGTCCAGGCCACTTGATTCCCCCTCATTCCGAGCTGCTTCAGACATTTTCGCTACAACTCCGCGATGTCAGATCGATGTTTGTGTATTTGGTTTACATATTTATTTTTGTTTGCGTTTGGTAGATAATTAAAACATACTATTTGTTGTTCGATTCAAATTTCGAGTATCCCGATAATGTTATTTGGCCTTCCAGCAGTGCACTGAACTTCGGTTAGGTAGGTGGTGTTGCCATATTATTAATGTTGATAATCAGAGTAAGACAGGAACAGTGCACGGACTTTACCACTTTATTAGTAGATTTACCAACATTTTTGCTGTATTTTATTTTCCACCATTTTTACCAAGAAAGGCTAAAAATCTACCAATATTTTCCGGAAAGAAAGCTAAGCGATTTAAATGAACGCAGTAACCAATTGAAAAGTGAAATTGCTACTTTAGCGGCGATCCAAAGGCCAAGGGCCACTATTTTATATATATTCTTGAGGAGAACGTGGAGATGTCTTTGTCTTTGGTCTCCTAAATTTCATTTGGGTTAGCAAGTGCCTCAGATTGGTTTATTTTTCTTCCTTTTCTCTTTGTAGAGGAAACCCAAACTATTTTAAGCAACGTAATTTCCCACATTTGGCAACACTATGCCCAAGAACCTTGCTCCTCTATCCATGGCAAATGTGTTTTATTGATCTTTCGCTTATTACCTATGACCATAAAATAAATGGCAGATATAACGCCGGCACATTCAGGATGCCACCTACATATGTATAAACAGTAAAAACGATAACAAAATATGTAACTTTGAAAACGAAAACATTAGCTACCTGCCACTCATTGCAGTTCTTGTTGTTGTTTTGTTGTAACCCAGTAAAAGAATTATATGTGTGCGATACTTCAACTTCAACTGGTTAAATTAAAAAGCAATACTAGATCTTTGATGTTTTTCCCCCTATAATTTTGTATTCATTAACTCTATTAAAAGAATATAAAAAACTTTATAAATCTGCATTAGATAATTAAATTGTACCATTATGTTGAAATTTTCATACATATAAAACAACAAATTGTAGGATTTTGTTGTTCGCACGGTATGACTATCTTCGGTCGAGATGCCCGAAACATGTGCCAATATAAAGCGCAAACAATTTTTTGTTAATTCTTTTACTGGGTTATGTTGCGTTGTTGGCTTCATTCAGGTCGCCTGAGTGCATTCCGGCGCTTCGTTGTCGCCCGCACAGTTTCCAAAACAAAAACAAGTTTGGACATGCGGACGGACGGCTATGTAGAAGCTGGCACGATCACATAGCGAACAAATCAGCTAAGATTAAACCGTTTAATGGCTCATTTGCCGCAATCAAATTCCTGGAAGGACTTTTGGCAACAATTCATACCTTAAAAGCCGAAAATTGGCTTTCAACTGCAAGCGAATTCATTCATTCGGCTAAAATTGTTGTTGGAATGCTAAGTTTTGAGGATTACAGAGTTTCTTTTCTTCTCATTTGGTTTTGAGCTGGTGAATGATCTATTCGATCGCAGACTGCATTTTTCATGCGCCTACCAGAAATTGCGTTTCTGTCTGAATTTAGATTTTGTTTCGATGTTATATTTAAGTTAGTTGGCAGAAAGGTACTCCTAGTAACTCACATTTTCGAGAAAATTTTTAAGTAAAAATTTTTCATACCTAAATAGGGAATTTATGAATAACCCTTTAGCAGAATATAAAAATTAAATGTGGACTATGCTCTGGTTTAGGAACGTTAAGAGATATTTATCTATGTGGTGAAGAAACACACACTTTCATAGTTATTCCTAAAGTGATAAAGTGATGAATGGGCATAGATTGGCATTAAGTAAGAGAAGATCCAGAACGCTTGGCAAATCATTCTTTGAGGGCCTTTCAGACACATCACAGATGGACATTTGAGCATTGCAAAGTCTATACCATCAATAACGTGTTTTTACGCGAAAAGGGCTTTTCAACGTGGAGTGGTTCTGCTCTCCAACCATTCCAACTTACCCTGGCCTACTGCGATCTACTCGAAACGATAACGTTAAATTCAAGCTTCAACGCTTCTTCGAGGAAATGCTCCCTTGCAGGTAGCGAGCGGCACACCTATCCTCATCCAGACTGGTGAGAGTCGACTGGAAGTACCTCCTTTTACAAGATCGTCTGCTTTCTCATTTCCTGAAATGTCACTGTGACCCGGTCCCTATATCTGGTGCAAAGCAAACTACTCTGCGATCACGTTAAAAGAATTTTTTTTTGTTGATGCAGAAATGATTCTAAGTAGTGCTCTAGGAGCATTTCTGCATCAAAAAGAGAGTTTTCAAAAAAAAAAATCGCTTAAGTTTTTTGCAATTTAAGGCTCGATATGTACCATGAATATATTTTGGTAGTAAGTATTACAGCTAGTTTTAGATTGTCAACAGCTTCTTGTATGACTACAAATTCGGCTTGAAAGACACTACAATAGTCAGGTAGAGATGGAAAGACAGTTGTATTCCCAAATGTTCCGAGAATTACGCCTCCTCCTCTGTTATCTAATTTGCAGCCGTCCGTGTAGAATCTAATGGCACTTCAGACCCCGGAACTCTTTCCAGCCACAATTTTCTGCTTTATAAAATTGAGCATTGGTGCAGTATTAAATATTGTTATGTAGCTCCTCGGCTCCTGAGTCTTAGGGCTGCACTTGCAGCATATTACATTCCTGTAAGAGTTTTGTGTTAATTATGTAAGTATACTTCAAATGGTAGTTAACTTCATATCAAAGCCAGTTTATAGTACCCGGAAGGCATTCACATTATTTTTAATCGATACTTTCGAATATTTCCCCCTATTCTTTGAATTACAAAGTCGCCTGCTTTGTTTTTTGCTCTCCGTCAAAGATGGCTATCGCACATTCCAAATTCCTCAATTTTTATGTGAAACTGCGAATGTGAAATGGCCCGACCAAAAAAAACGAGAATATGCATTCTTTTTGCAGCGCTGGCAAGCTAGCCAGCCGAACTCAAACAATCGTTAATAATTTTACGAGCTCGTAAACATTTCGAGTTATGAAAAGCAGTGCGGCATTAAATTCCTACGCTGCGCATCTCACCAACTGTGCTGCTGGAGAAGAGGAGACATTAAATGCCAACGCAGGATTACAGAGAAAAAAAATAAATCCAGGCACTCTTTTTTCGAGCTGCTTGTGCCAACATACAAACACACTGTGAAAATTACACAATTAATAATCATCCAAGCGGATTTTATTGAGGTTAGGTTTGCCCTTGCCGCAGAATAGCATTGATCCCTTTCATAAGGAGACATCAACTGGTGGGCGTGAATCGGCTGTAGCTCTGCACGTCCATGCACTTGGTTTGTTTTGCATCGTTTAGGCAGCCTAGGTCTATGTGTAGCGTCTTCGTGTTAATTTCACCATTATTAGCTTTCTTTGTTCGCATTACGAGTGCGACAAAGTTGCATCCTTTATGATTTCCTTGTCTCATTTTTACGATGCTCTTCTCTTTTGATGTTTTGAATCGGAGTTTTACGAGTTTTTAGTCTTCATAAATGCTGCTGGAATGTGTGTCTGGTATGAGTTTATATCGCCAGCTATGTATTTCTGTACGTCTTGCAAAAGCAACAAAATTAAGAAATTACATCAAAACAGGAAACCGCAGCTTAAGTGCTAATAGGCAAATATTTTTTGGACAATTGCTGATGTAGAAAGTCTACAAGTTTTCTTTTGCAATATCTCTTGATGAATTTCCTTGAATGCAATTCCCATTTGCCAATGAAAACCGATATTTTTTGAATTTTGTATACAAAAATTCCCAACCCATTGTCGCCCATTTACTATGCGCGTTGACCAGGTTGACCGAGCTTTGCCCGGAGTGCATATATTTTTAAAGTTTTCAAGGTTTGGATATCAAATACTTGTCATTTGGAAAGCTTTAAAAAAAGGAACAGTCCAGCGCCTTCGTCTTGGTCTGCAGGCTGTATCGGAGATACACCCGCTAAATTTAAACGTAGAATACGTGGTATGGTTAAGAGCATATCCAAGTCAAAAACGAAAGCACAAACTAAGAAAAAAATATCGATAACAAAAGCGATAATAAAATCGATAACAAAATCGATAAAAATATCGATAACAAAATCGTTAACTAAATCGATTACAAAATCGATAAAAAATCGATTACAAAATCTATCGAAAAATCGATTACAAAATCGATAACAAAATCGATTCCAAAGTCAATAACAAAATTGATAACAAAATCTATCAAAAAATCCATTACAAAATCGGTAATAAATTCGATAAAAAAATCGATAAAACTATCGATAACAAAAGCGATGGCAATATCGATAGCAAAATCGGTAAAAAAACCGATAAAAATACCGACAACAAAAGCGATAACAATATCTATAGAAAAATCGATAAAAATATTGATGACAAAAGCGACAAAAATATCGATAACAAAAGCGATAACAATATCGATAGCAAAATTGTTAAAACAATCAAGAAAAATATCGATAACAAAACCGATAAATAATCAATAATAAAATCAATAACAGAATCGATTACAAAATCGATAACAAAATCGATAAAAATATCGATCATTATATCGATAAGTTCCGAAAATATCGATAGCAAAATCAATAACAACATCGATGCAAATTTCGATAACAAAATCGGTGAAAATATCGGTAACAAAACCGATAAAAATATCGATGGCAAAATCGATTAAAATATCGGCAACAAAATCGTTAAAAATATCGATAACAAAACCAAACAGATCCACATTAACTGAAACTTTCATATGTACGTATATATGCATTTACATATGTACATACGCTGCGATCAAAAGCCGCATTACATACGCATACATACTTTTTGTCTCCTTCCCACACTTCCAACATATGCACGTGTTTGCAAAATGATGACGAGGTGATTTTGTATGGAAAATCATTTATGCCCATATATTTGAATAAAATAAACATATATAGAAGATATCAACCCATACTTCCCATATACCAAACGAAAGGAAAACTCTTGATTAAAGAAAACAAAAATAAAATCATTCGAGCGGTTTTCGAGCATTTTGGTAATGAAAAAAATTTGCAAATTTTTTCAACAATTTTTTGCCTTAAAATGCTCAATATTTGTTAAATTTATATAAAATTTGTACCCGATAATATTTCTACTGCTCCAAAGAACCTATATCCCGAAAATGAAAGTTATATATGCCAACAATAAGTTGCTAGAGCACTTTAAAGGCTCAAAATTGACCCCAAAATAAGGCAATGTTTACCGTTGTTTTTACGACAGAAACCGAATTGGTTATTTGCAAAAATGAATCTGTCGACAGGTTTGGAATTTTATCTTTGAAACGCCACACTTTTCTTTGAAATCGCTTTATTAGTTCTCGTGCAATAAGCGTTTTTGTGAAGCTCTAAAAATTACAACTACAACATTTGAACATAGCCTCCACACCTTAAGGTAAGACGTATTCTACGTCAAAATATTTTGGAAATAAAAAAATGTTTGTTTTATTATCTATCTATTAAGTAAATTTCTTACTCAAAAATTTTGGTGGCAACCCTATTCCGAAATACGCTGGAATGAAATGAAACGAATGAAATACAAAAAAAATAAAAAATTTTATTATATAGAAGAAAATATTTTCGGACCAAAGTTCGCAACAATACCTTTTTTAGATAAATTGTATAGAGTTGGAAATAAGTGGCCACCTTACACTATTAACCTAAGGGATAAAATTTTGTTTATAGGCAGCATTGTAAGCATTGTTTAAGAATCTTCTCTTAGTACCCAAGAAACAGTAATATTTTAACTTTTCTTCCTAAACAAAAAATTAAATAAATATGCGATTCAAAATAGCTGGCAACCCTATTAAAAATATTTTTAAATTAGCTATCTTTAAACTACATTCCATTTGATATCCATTTGATGTTGTTTTAATTAATTTGTAACTAATTTCGAATAGGTGGCAACCTTATACGAGTCTTCTCCGAGACAATGGCTATTCAGACAACTTTAAAATCCAAAACATTATCTTTGTACAAAATCTCATCAAAATCGTTAGAGCCGTTTCCGAGAGCCCTATGGATATATCTTTAGTATATATACAAGAATTGCTCGTTTAATGTAACAAGATACATACATACATACATACTTTCATTACTAACATACATACATAGGTATGTATGTATTTTACCGCCATGAGTTTCATATCAAATTTTGGTAAGTCGAATTTAGGTCACTCGCTTGGGCATACCAAACGGTAAATATGTACATACATACATACATATACATATACCAGCCCCCTCCCTCCTCCATGCCCTGTCCACGTTTCTATTTACATGTGTATGTACGTACACTGTACAAGTATAAAGCATCGGGCGGTGAGTTGAATGAATCAATCGATGGCCATGGCAGGAGGCAGCAAGCAGTGCACGAGGAAGTTTAATTTTGAGAATTGGAGTAATGTGAAAGTTACAATTGTTTAGATGTAGTACGGTTACACAGCATTCATTCAACGGCGGGCGCCGAAACGAAGGAGGCGAAGCGGCGTTGAGAAGCCAAAAAGTTCCCATCGCTAGTAGCTTTGACGAATGGAGCGAGCGTGGAGCGATGGTTCCGGCCATTCGCTTTTGCCGGCATTCATTCAAGCTCCAGACAGATCACAGTGGTTCAAAGTATGTCTTTTCGTTGTCTGTATGTACATACATATGTACGTTAGGGTGGTGCAAAAATGCATATGAAAAAGTTATGCCGGAATTTTAATGCTGCCACCCCCTAGGATTGTTCTAAACCGAAAAAAAATATACCCGCATTTTTTATTTTGAAATCAAAAAATATTTGGCGAGTGCTCAAAGCGCTCAAAGTTTTCCGTGTATTTTATATGAGGAAATAAGAATTTTTCGTAGAAGTGGCATGGAATTCTTGAAAATCAATATGTTTCGTTTGGATAGCTCTGTTTCTCTTCAGGAGATTCCCAATAATAATACCCAATTGTTTATTTAAACATTCTTTTATGGTAACTATATTTTATAGGTCCGCCAAAACAACCAGAAAATGCAATGGGGATGACCAATAAAAAATCTTTGTCATTTTTGATACAACCATTGGATCTTAAAATTGGAAGTCTCCTGAAGAGAAACAAGTTTTCCGATCGAAATTGTTGATTTTCAAGAACTCTATACCATTTCTACGAAAATTTGGTATTTCCCCATATAAAATACATGGACAAATTTGAGCGCTTTGAGCACTCCATAAATATTTTTTTATTTCAAAATAACAAAATAAGGGCAGCATATTTTTTCGATGCTGGCGGCATTAAAATTCCGACTTTAATGTTTTTGCACCACTCTAATATACCTACATACATTCATAAGTGTGTTCGTCCGTCACACCAGTCGACC
>NW_023458566.1:18526454-18553190 GCF_013731165.1 Rhagoletis pomonella | reverse complement strand
GGTCGACTGGTGTGACGGACGAACACACTTATGAATGTATGTAGGTACATTAGAGTGGTGCAAAAACACTAAAGTCGGAATTTTAATGCCCCATTATATACATAATTTTTTTTTTTTTTTTTTTAATCAAAACATATTTATGGAGCGCTCAAAGCGCTCAAATTTTTGCATGTATTTTATATGGGGAAATACCAAATTTTCGTAGAAATGGTATAGAATTCTTGAAAATCAACAATTTCGATCGGAAAACTCTGCTTCTGTTTTCAGGAGACTTCCAATTTTAAGATCCAATTGTTTGTTTCACCATTTTTAATACAAAGATTTTTTACTGGTCATCCCCATTGCATTTTCTGGTTGTTTTGGCGGACCTATAAAATATAGTTACCATAAAAGAATGTTTAAATAAACAATTGGGTATTATTATTGGGAATCTCCTGAAGAGAAATAGAGTTATTTAAACGAAAAATATTGATTTTCAAGAATTCCATGCCACTTCTACGAACAATTCTTATTTCCTCATATAAAATACATGGAAAACTTTGAGCGCTTTGAGCACTCCCTAAATATTTTTTTTTTTGATTTCAAAATAAAAAATGCGGGTATATTTTTTTTCGGTTTAGAACAATCCTAGGGGGTGGCAGCATTAAAATTCCGGCATAACTTTTTCACATGCATTTTTGCACCACCCTAACGTACATATGTATGTACATACAGACAACGAAAAGACATACTTTGAACCACTGTGATCTGTCTGGAGCTTGAATGAATGCCGGCAAAAGCGAATGGCCGGAACCATCGCTCCACGCTCGCTCCATTCGTCAAAGCTACTAGCGATGGGAACTTTTTGGCTTCTCAACGCCGCTTCGCCTCCTTCGTTTCGGCGCCCACCGTTGAATGAATGCTGTGTAACCGTACTACATCTAAACAATTGTAACTTTCACATTACTCCAATGCTCAAAATTAAACTTCCTCGTGCACTGCTTGCTGCCTCCTGCCATGGCCATCGATTGATTCATTCAACTCACCGCCCGACGCTTCATACTTGTACAGTGTACGTACACATGTAAATATCTACATACAAATGAATTAAACAACTACATACCGATAATGATGATGGGGAATTTCGCAGAAACGTGGACTGGGCATGGAGGAGGGGGCTGGTATATGTATGTATGTACATATTTACCGTTTGGTATGCCCAAGTGAGTGACCCAAATTCGACTTAACAAAATTTGATATGAAACTCATGGCGGTAAAATGTGTTATTGATGAAAGTATGTATGTATGTATGTATGTATGTATGTATGTATGTATCTTGTTACATTAAACGAGCAATTCTTGTATACATATATACTAAAGATATATCCATAGAGTTCTCTGAAACGGCTCTAACGATTTTGACGAGATTTTGTACAAAGATAATGTTTTGGATTTTAAAGTTATCTGAATAGCCATTGTCTCGGAGAAGACTGGTATAAGGTTGCCACCTATTCGAAATCAGTTACAAATTAATTAAATGTAGTTTAAAGATAGCTAAGTCAAACATATTTTAATAGGGTTGCCAGCTATTTTGAATCGCATATTTATTTAATTTTGTGTTTAGGAAAAAAAGTTAAAATATTACTGTTTCTTGGGTACTAAGAGAAGGTTCTTAAACAATGCTTACAATGCTGCCTATAAACAAAATTTTATCCCTTAGGATAATAGTGTAAGGTGGCCACTTATTTCCGATTCTATACAATTTATCTAAAAAAGGTATTGTTGCGAACTTTGGTCCGACAATATTTTCTTCTATATAATACAATTTTTTATTTTTTTTTTTATTTCATTCATTTCATTTCATTCCAGCGTATTTCGGAATAGGGTTGCCATCAAAATTTTTGAGTAAGAAATTTACTTAATAGATAGATAATAAAACAAATTTTTTTTTTATTTCCAAAATATTTTTTTAAAGCTTTCCAAATGACAAGTATTTAATATCCAAACCTTGAAAACTTTAAAAATATATGCACTCCGGGCAAAGCTCGGTCAACCTGGTCAACGCGCATAGTAAATGGGCGACAATGGGTTGGGAATTTTTGTATGCAAAATTCAAAAAATATCGGTTTTCATTGGCAAATTGGAATTGCATTCAAGGAAATTCATCAAGAGATATTGCAAAAGAAAACTAGTAGACTTTCTACATCAGCAATTGTCCAAAAAATATTTGCTTATTAGCTCTTAAGCTTCGGTTTCCTGTTTTGATGTAATTTCTTATTTTTGTTGCTTTTGCAAGACGTACAGGAATAGCTGGCGATATAAACTCATACCAGACACATTCCAGCAGCATTTATGAAGACTAAAAACTCGTAAAACTCCGATTCAAAAACATCAAAAGAGAAGAGCATCGTAAAAATGAGACAAGGAAATCATAAAGGATGCAACATTGTCGCACTCGTAATGCGAACAAAGAAAGCTAATAATGATGAAATTAACACGAAGACGCTACACATAGACCTAGGCTGCCTAAACGATGCAAACCAAACCAAGTGCATGGACGTGCAGAGCTACAGCCGATTCACGCCCACCAGTTGATGATGTCTCCTTATGAAAGGGATCAATGCTATTCTGCGGCAAGGGCAAACCTAACCTCAATAAAATCCGCTTGGATGATTATTAATTGTGTAATTTTCACAGTGTGTTTGTATGTTTATAGTTACAGCTCGCAGCTCGAAAAAAGAGTGCCTGGATTTATTTTTTTTTCTGTAATCCTGCGTTGGCATTTAATGTCTCCTCTTCTCCAGCAGCACAGTTGGTGAGATGCGCAGCGTAGGAATTTAATGCCGCACTGCTTTTCATAACTCGAAATGTTTACGAGCTCGTAAAATTATTAACGATTGTTTGAGTTCGGCTGGCTAGCTTGCTGCAGCGCTGCAAAAAGAATGCCATTTCACATTCGCAGTTTCACATAAAAATTGAGGAATTTGGAATGTGCGATAGCCATCTTTGACGGAGAGGAAAACAAAGCAGGCGACTTTGTAATTCAAAGAATAGGCGAAAAATATTCGAAAGTATCGATTAAAAATAATGTGAATGCCTTCCGGGTACTACTAAACTGGCTTTGATATGAAGGTATCTACCATTTGAAGTATACTTACATAATTAACACAAAACACTTATAGGAATGCAATATGCTGCAGGTGCAACCCTAAGACTCAGGAGCCGAGGAGCTACATAGCAATAATTACTACTGCACCAATGCTAAATTTTATAAAGCAGAAAATTGTGGCTGGAAGGAGTTCCGGGGTCTGAAGTGCCATTAGATGCTACACGGACGGCTGCAAATTAGATAACAGAGGAGGAGGCGTAATACTCGGAACATTTGGGAATACCAGTGTCTTTCCATCTACCTGACTATTGTAGTGCCTTTCAAGCCGAATTGGTAGTCATACAAGAAGCTGTTGACCATCTAAAACTAGCTGTTATACTATCAAAATATATTCATGGTACATATCGAGCTTTAAATTGCAAAAAACGTAAGCGATTTTTTTTTTTGAAAACTCTCTTTTTGATGCAGAAATGCTCCTAGAGCACTACTTAGAATCATTTCTGCATCAACAAAAAAAAAATTCTTTTAACGTGATCGCAGAGTAGTTTGCTTTGCACCCGATATAGGGACCGGGTCACAGTGACATTTCAGGAAATGAGAAAGCATACGATCTTGTAAAAGGAGGTACTTCCAGTCGACTTTCACCAGTCTGGATGAGGATAGGTATGCTGCTCGCTACCTCCAAGGGAGCATTTCTTTGAAGAATCGTTGAAGCTTGAATTTAACGTTATCGTTTCGAGTAGATCGCAGTAGGCCAGGGTAAGTTGGAATGTTTGGAGAGCAGAACCACTCCACGTTGAAAAGCTCTTTTCGCGTAAAAACACGTTATTTATGGTATAGACTTTGCAATGCTCAAATGTCCATCTGTGATGTGTCTTAAAGGCCCTCAAAGAATGATTCGCCAAGCGTTCTGGATCATCTCTTACTTAAAGCCAATCTATGCCAATTCATCACTTTATCACTTTAAGAATAACTATGAAAGTGTGTGTTTCTTCACCACATAGATAAATATCTCTTAACGTTCCTAAACCAGAGCAAAGTCCACATTTTATTTTCATATTCTGCTAAAGGGTTATTCCTAAATTCCCTCTTTAGATATGAAAAATGTTTACTTAAAAATTTTCTCGAAAATGTGAGATACTACGAGTACCTTTCTGCCAACTAACTTAAATATAACATCGAAGCAAAATCTAAATTCAGACAGAAACGCAATTTCTCTTAGGCGCATGAGAAATGCAGTCTGCCATCGAATGATCTGGCCAGCTCAAAACCAAATTAGAAGAAAAAAAAACTCTGTAATCCTCAAAACTTAGCATTCCAACACATTTTAGCCGAATGAATGAATTCGCTTGCAGTTGAAAGCCAATTGTCGGCTTTTAAGGTATGAATTGTTGCCAAAAGTCCTTCCAGGAATTTGATTGCGGCAAATGAGCCATTAAACGGTTTAATCTTAGCTGATTTGTTCGCTATGTGATCGTGCCAGCTTCTACATAGCCGTCCGTCCGCATGTCCAAACTTGTTTTTATTTTGGAAACTGTGCGGGCGACAACGAAGCGCCGGAATGCACTTAGCGACCTGAATGAAGCGAACAACGCAACATAACCCAGTAAAAGAATTATGTGTGCAATATAGCTTTGGAAACAAAAAATAGCTATCCAGAAGTAAAAAAAAAATTGTTTGCGCTTTATATTGGCACATGTTTCGGGCATCTCGACCGAAGATATTCATACCGTGCGAACAACAAAATCCTAAAATTTGTTGTTTTATATGTATGAAAATTTCAACATAATGGTACAATTTAATTATCTAATGCATATTTATAAAGTTTTTTATATTCTTTTTAATAGAGTTAATGAATACAATTATAGGGGGGAAAAACATCAAAGATCTAGTATTGGTTTTTCATTTAACTAGTTGAAGTTGAAGTATCGCACATATATAATTCTTTTACTGGGTTACAACAAAACAACAACAAGAACTGCAATGAGTGGCAGGTAGCTAATGTTTTCGTTTTCAAAGTTACATATTTTGTTATCGTTTTTACTGTTTATACATATGTAGGTGGCATCCTGAATGTGCCGGCGTTATATCTGCCATTTATTTTATGGTCATAGGTAATAAGCGAAAGATCAATAAAACACATTTGCCGTGGATAGAGGAGCAAGGTTCTTGGGCATAGTGTTGCCAAATGAGACGTAATTTCGTTGCTTAAAATAGTTTGGGTTTCCTCTACAAAGAAAAAAGGAAGAAAAATAAACCAGTCTGAGGCACTTGCTATCCCAAATGAAATTTAGGAGACCAAAGAGTTACAGCTCCGTGTTCTCTGCAAGAAGATAAATATAAAATAGTGGCCCTTGGTCTTTGGATCGCCGCTAAAGTAGCTTTGGGAGCCATAGCGGCAGCTTCTGCAAAATGAACTTGTCGCTATTCGCTATCGCTGGAGCATCGGTACAATATGAACTGCATCCATTCATGAACCCGGTAAGAGCTCTGACTGCAGATATGTTGAGTTTCAGAAGGTCTTCGACCTTTTGCTATCTATCCGCTGTCTTACAAATTTTGAGTCTCCAAAATAATTTCGTAAGTAATTTTAACGGCTATGATGTATTCATGAATACTTCTATATGATTAAGAAACGGTGGTCGTATAGAATTGCCTGCCTCGTTTATAGTAATCTCGGAACCACACCTAGCTATCTCTTCAGCTGTATTGTTTCCTCCTATATTACTGCACCGGGAAGGCCCATACATACTACATACATACATAAAACTGGGAAGGAATCATGGAATCCGTGATCGAATGAAACACGATTAGAATCGAATGAAATGAAAGTAGCGTTTACCAGAAAGCGTTCCCGTACTCGTACTGGCAAAGTAGGGGAAAAATGGGAGAGTAAAATCGGCCTTCTCTTTGTCAAAAGTTTTAAAATTTTAGCCGGAGATTTTTTGCTAATAAAATCTGGTAAAGTGTCAAACCATCAGCTGTGCAATGTTGTCAAAACGAATTGAAGGTTAAATAAGCAAAAGCAAAAGTATATCTGCATTTGTGCCTTAATAAATATATCGCAGCGAATAAATATTAAATTTCCAAATGATAAAGAAACAGCTGTGTAAACAAAAAATGGCGTCTACGGTGTAGTTGACAGTTTTTCCAGTTTTTACCCGAAAAGCGTTCCAGTACCTTTTGGGTTTTCTCTCTCTCCCTCTCTGAGAGCAGTTTTGCTTTTTGACAGTTTCACAGTTTTTATCCAGAAAATTTGAGGAGCGAAACTAAAATGTCAGCAGTTTTCTCTCAAATACATTATAATTTAAAAAAGCAAACTCGATACCAAAAAGAAATTTCGCATCAAATTTGATTCGATAACGGATGCCTTGACTCGGCCCTCAATCAATTACTCGGCTCTTCAAAATTGTTTGATTAAAATTAGTTTTGAAAAGCTTGAAATTTTCTTTCCATTCGTTTCAAAATTACAAACGAAAAATATGTCTATAAACAGCTGATAGAGATGCAATTTCACGTTTCAATTCTTTCCGGAAAATATTGGTAGATCTTTAGCCTTTCCTGGTAAAAATTGTGGAAAATAAATTACAGCTAAAAAGTCTGTAGATCTACTAATAAAGTGGTAAAGTCCGTGCACTGTTCCTGCCTTACTCTGATTATTGGCGACTTTCTAACCACTATCAACATTAATAATATGGCAACACCACCTACCTAACCAAGTTCAGTGCACTGCTGGAAGGCCAAATAACATTATCGGGATACTCGAAATTTGAATCGAACAACAAATAGTATGTTTTAATTATCTACTAAACGCAAACAAAAATAAATAAACCAAATACACAAACATCGATCTGACAGCGCGGAGTTGTAGCGAAAATGTCTGAAGCAGCTCGGAATGAGGGGGAATCAAGTGGCCTGGACCGGATGCAAGCGCGTCAATATCTTTTTGTGGCATCCTTTTTTGGTACGGCAGCAAAACAACCGTTGATAGGCGCATCGAGGCGCACTGCAAAAAAATACCAACAACAACAACAGCAACATCTTCAAATACAAATAATATATATTCCCAGATGAATGAATTTGCCATCGCCGCCGCCGCCGCCGCCGCCGAGGTCGCAGCCGCCACTGGACATTGCGCGCTAACATAAAAAACGTACCCAAGTATGTGTGCGTGTGTGTGGCAATGGCATGCACATGAGTTGGTCTGTGCGTCATCGGATCCGCCTGTTGAACTTGACAATGAACCTTCCTCCACGAATAAGGACGAGCCAGCCAAACAAAGCAATAAACAGTCAGCCAGCGAGGTGACTTACCTTTGAGAAGGACAAACGCAAACAGACGTCGGATGGATGGATGGATGGATGGATGAGAAGAGCGCGCGGCACGAGAGCACTGCACTCAATGAATTCTGGTGCAAATACATGCATACATATAGACACCTACAAGCCACATAATATGTTCGAGTGAACGTGCGACCTATTGTCTATTTTTTTTTTTACTTTTGTTGTCTCTGACTTATTATTTTTCCTACCGGTTAACCATTGCGTTTTCTTCACACTCAGCATATGCGGTGCATTTTGTTTTTGCCAGAAGACTCACGCGGCGCAGCACAAGTAAGGTGAGGACGAAAGCGCAGCACAGCGGTCAGCAGGATCTATATATGTATATATGTATATGTATCTAGTGGACTCTCTTAATCTTCCTTAGCTGAGAAAATATTTTATAGCCTTCTTGGAAATTTGGCGGCAAACTTCTTAAAAATAAACAAATAAACAATAACGCACATCCGTCGCGTCGCGTCGCATCTTTGCACTTTTACTTTGTTCATGAATGAGGATTACGATTGTATTGCTGGAATGAATATATCGGCTGCTTTTATTGTTTTAAGCAACTGTACGCCGCCGCCGCAGAGCATTTATCAACTTATTTGTAAAGACAGGGACCTTTTTAGTAGTTAGTTATCTTTTGCATTTCGTGGAATTCTATGTTAAGTACATAACTGTTTCGGCGGTATAGCTGTTTGGAGTTTTTCTTGAAAAAAAAAATACAAAACGATAAGCCATTGCAGTTGAAATGTGATGTGTCCTCTGGGTTTGGAATGTGCCTAGCCGATAAGCTGTCCAAAAGAATTATCCATAATGATTCTTAACGATTTAACGATTCATATGTAGCGTGGGAAAAACTTCTGTTCAATGATGGCAGATCGTCAAAGAGTAGAAAAGGTGAAATGCTAAAGACAGAACCTTGACTGGTAGGTAGGTCGTTTAACGGACACAAAATCGGTATCGGACTTCGTGTCAATAACTCACGTCTTTCCTGCACTGCCGACAGCAGCGATACCAGCCTTTCCTGCGAGACCAAGGTCACCCTTCCGGATGTCGGTACTCTCCTTCCTTTTGCGCCATATTGACCCATGGAATCTGTGAGAGATATTATACGTGAATGGTCCCGCTGCTTTCCCCAATCTTTTATATTTATGATCGGTTTGGGTCTTCTGATTTCATCGTCCTATTGCAAGTAGGGGTGGATTTTCGTACGTTCACCCATCCCGTAACGTGCCAGTTTAGTTCAAGTGCCTGGTTGCAATTTAGCGATATGCTTTGGTAGTCAGAAGAATTTCTTCCTGTCATCTTTTTAATCCCCAAGTTCTAGCTAAATGGTATTAAGGGTATTCGCTGAAGTGGATTTCAATCGGCTTTGATGTCGTTGGTGTCGTCGAAGGTATGCGCTGTATTCGAATATGACTTCAATTAAACGACTCATAAAGCTGCCACAAAGAATAGATTAGTGCTTCAGACGAGGATGAGAAGTTTATAAAGGAGAAAACTCACGGAGCTCGCGTCTTCGGCTGAGCAGGTTTCAAACACAGCTCTATATCCTATAACATATAGTATTTGGGCACACTAAAATTTCGTTTTACAAAAACCGAAGCACTAATTAACGACTAGTAACGCAGATTAGATTCACCAAGAGGTCTTGATTAGAGATGAGCACGGGACTAAACATTTAATCCCGATCCCGCCCATCCCGAAACTCAATTTAAAGTCCCTAACTCGCCCATCCTGATGTTTTTCGGAATTTTTGTACGATAGATCTGGCATCCTTCGATTATTTTGTTTTGCTTTGCGTTTTCGTTTCATATTTCAGACATCGTTTTTGGGGAAAATTTTCTGAATTTTCGGCCCTATCGGGAGTGTCGGGAAAGGATTTTGGTCCCGTCTCGCCCTCAAAAGTGGACTCCGACTAACATCGGAAAGAGAAATTTAATCTTAAAGTGGTCTGCTCCAGGACAGTGCACTGGTACAGGTACTGAGAAGGTGCGAGGCTGTCAACTCCTCCTCAAAGTCTTCGAGTTGTTCTGCATTTTTCTTTGAAGTTTCTATCCAGATCAAAAGTTTTGCCCATAAGAAACTAAATTTTTTTTTAAAACTAAAGTGTCCAAGGTATTTCGGCTCCATTTGCCCATTTTAACACTGAAACCACAGTGAGTGAACCACCTTGATTTTATCTACTCTAGTTCAAGATGAAAAAAAGTATGCCTGTTTTTCCAAGCTTTAATCGACTGAGAATATATTCACGAATTTGCATGGTCTGAATTGATTACTCTTTCTGCCAGGGACGGTAATCATTATGAGTAAAATGATTTAAATCAGCATTTAATCATCATTTTATGAGTTTTATTTTTTCGCTCAACAGAAATTTGATTTTTATTTTTTCGCTCAGAGATAATAATTGTTACTAAGTTTTATTTTTCCACTTAAAAATAATGATTATTTATACAATTTGAAATTTTGACCTGAAAATTTTATTCCTTTTATTATTTTTATTGTCGCTACCTCTGAAAAGGATACATCGCAAATCAAACTGGTATAGCTTTTGAGTTTTCTGAATGATCATTATTCTTAAGTGAAAAAATACAACTCAATAATAATTATTATCTTTGCGCGAAAATATAAAAATCATAAAATATTTATTATTTTTTATCAAAACAATTAAAATCAATTAATAATAATTTCCTTTGAGCGAAAATATAAAAATCATAAAATATTTTTTTTGTATCAAAAAACTAATTGACTAAAATTGTTTTGCGACGATTACAACTTCTTGATTTTTTTGGTTAAAATTAAAAAATAATAATGAATATTTTCATTACATTATTCACATACAGGACTTCGTATACCTTTTCTTTGGATTATGTTTTAGTTTCAATCTGCGACAATTAACATTGTTAATAGCAAATGTTTTAATAAAGGTATGATTGTACTATAGAATATAGTTTCCCCATCCATGTACATATGTATGTATGCACCCACCGCGCCCCTTCTCAATCACATACTATTACATACCACAATCGTTAAAATCTTTATGACGACACTCACTTACTTATAAAAGACTAATTTATATGCGCCGTGCCATCGACTTTCATAAGATTACTGCATTGCATTTATAAAAAAGAGCAAAATTCCAGCAAGTCGATGTGCATACTAAGGACACTCACACTCATGTATACATACATATATGTATGCATGTATATCCTTACTAAGCTCGTGATAAATTGCCGCATTATCAATGGAAGTCATCGCATTTTCATTAAGTGCGTCGCCACGCATTAATTTCGGCTATAGTCCGTCCTTTCGACTCCTAGGCCTAGACTGACTGCCACATTGAGCCAAAGTCCTTAAAAGTTGTTTATCGCTGGCGTATCCTGTGCATCTATGTATGTATGTACATAAAAGAATATGCAGCAGCACGACGACAGTGTGTCCGTTCATTTGACCAGCATCTATGCCAATTTGTGGCTCATAAATATATCTATTCGACTAAATTATTAGCCACAAAACTTATGCCGCAGTGGGCCAAATATGCGCACACACAAACAAACATACACACACATCTAGCCATATATAGGCATTATTATTAATGAAAAGTACCTCCGCATAAGTGCATGAATGAATTCTTAAGAAGTAGTCCAACTGATTTACGGCTGCGGCATTTTATCTACTACGACCTCTGTGGCGACTGACTACACTTTACTCTAGAATTTACTATCCAAGCGGTGAGTGCGCCTCCTCGACTCGAAAGTGAGCTGAAAAGTTGAAGCAGTTGCGGAAGTGGGATTTGTTGTGGTGCTGCTGAGATAATAAGTTAATGGCTATAATTATTGCAATTTGAATTAAAAATTTTCGTTTTTGAAAGCATTTCGTCGCACACACACACACACACAGAGGTTGGCGTGTCTGTTTCACAAGCAAACGCTCCACTTTATGCAGCTATGTATGTGCTTGTCCAGCAGGCTGGCTGTCTGTCGCTGTCGGCCAAGCAATGTAATGACGCAGCATAGCTTGTCGGCCTTGTAGCTGCTGCTTGTCATATTCGCTTGAATCGCTTGAATTTCGGGCGAGATTTATTCGATAGTTTTGCTCTTATCAATATGCGGCTGCTTTCGTGCATTCGTCGTCGTCGGCGACTGGCAGCTGCCTCTTGGCACACGTCTACTGTCGTCGCTTTTGTGTTATTAAAAAAGTTCACAGACCCATTTGTCAATTTTATGGTGCCAACAGCACCAACAACTACATATATATGTACATTGAAGCGCGTAGGATGGACTCGAGCCGCCGCATCGTCATAATTATGAATCATGTTTTGTGTAAAGCCCCGCCATGCCGCTTCGTAGATTCACATAGAACACACGTCCTGCCGGGTGCTCGCCGCTCGCGCCTTTCAGTAACTTTGATGGCAACTATGCATCAGCTTGCTGCAGCAGTTAATTGCAGTTGCAATATCGGCCAGTTGTTGGTTTCAAAATTTTCGTTTGGGGAAAAAAGGAAGTTGAAAAATCGAAAGTTGGGAACTATGATCGATGGCAATTAGCGCTTTAGATGGCCAATTTTTCCATGCCGCAGAATTTCGATTTAATTTATTAAAAAAGTTGGTTCCATCGCAATGTCCGCCAACTAGAAAAGCGATGCGCAAAAAAAGGAAGGACAACACGGAAATTGTGCTTTTTTGTTTTTGAGTTATTGGTGTTGTGGTGTAAGGCGGCTAAGCGATAGATGCTGACGGAAGTAAGCGGAATCAAAGCGCCTCGAAGGGGGGGGGGGGGTCGGTTGGAGAGGCTGCGCAAGTCGGACATTTGTTTTTCTTAAATATGTCGGCGCGGAGTCTGGTTAGGTATGAGTTCAGTCGACTGACTTTTCAGTATTCAACCTTAGTTGGGCCAGTGTTCGCGATCCACTCGGTAGCTTGAGAAGAATTGTTGCTGCTAAGCGATTTAAAGACGCAATCCCAAACCGCGCTCTTAAGCTAGCTGTGAGAGCGAATTCAGAAGCGATTGAACGACTTTACGCCTTGCAGACGATGCATTTCCACCGGGTCATATGTATTTGGAGCCAGATCTCAGTACCAATTCTGCACTAGTGGTCGTATATCTTTGTCCCATTGATATTTTGCCGAGAGAGGCAGCTACAGGACCCGTGATTAAGACCAGTCACTTCAAAGGTGTTGGAAGCAGTGACAGGAACCGACAAGGATGACTCGAGCATACTACGTCCGCGAAGTACCTATTACCCAATGGTACTTTGACCAAGAAGAGAAACTCAGCAGGGCGGGCTTTCAGTGCGATAAGCCAAAAGCTAAATCCAAATATTTCCTAAAATATTTTTCCACTCTCATACATTGTACCTACACATGTTCTAAGGAAAAATGCTCACATTCTCAATCCTTTTACCCTCTGTATTTGACTACAGCTGCCAGATGTTCACTTTTGTCCCCTGAAACAAATATAAGTATGTGTGCCTAAGGGCGTGTGTGCTCCATTATTCAATACCGTTTTACGTTTCTCGGTTGCTCATTCGATATTCATTAGTTAGGTAATCATATTTGTTGCGACTGAATGCTTGTCTAGCCAAAGAAAGACGGCTGTACATTTCACCAGCCCAATTCTCTCACTACCTGAGCAAAAGCAAAAGATTTTCACCCGTCTTTGCATTTGCAAGAAAAAATTGCCCAAAAATTCAGTCGTAGACAATAACGCCCAGACAGACAAATTTGTATTTGAATGGCTTAGCGAATTGCGTGCGCCATTTTTTGCTTTGTGCGCCATCATTGTTGTTGTAGTGGCGCGATAAAATTCAATTACACGTTGGACTTCACGTCGGCACGCAAGAGCCACCGCAATCTTCACAGACTCCGCGTCAGACACACAAATGCATGGATGGTTGTGCTTCCTGGCAGAGTTGTGAGCAACGAAATTTCAAAGAAGCAAATCAAAATTTCACGAAAAATATTTAAGAACAGCGTATGCGGCGCTACGGCCGGCCGCCCGGGTTTATTGACATCTACGCATATTGACCTTGGAAAGCGAAAAAGATGCCGTGTGAGACGCAAACGCTAGACGGGCGTAGAGTGGGACGTAGTTGTGTGGGTAATTGGAGGGTAGGACGCGCTCAGACCCACATCACTGGAACGCGGCTTTGTTGCGATTAAATCAAAAGGAATGCAAAGTACACCAAACAACCCCGAAATGTCTGCACGACCTCGACGAAGCATAGGCATAGCATAGACATACTTAAGTTAATAAATATCTACATACATACATACATATGTATGTCTAGATGGGAATAAAGTACTAAATACAACTAAACCTGTTAGACGAACTGCTTGTGCAGGGCCATACCGCAATCAATTGCAAAACTCAGCGTCATCCTCGAAAGCGACGCGCCGCCAAACCGCTACCAAAGGCAGTGAAGGCAATTTAGCCCAGAGGCTGGCTGGGTGGCTGAGCGTCCCAACCTACCGCATCATTACATCACGTAACGCACCGCAGGGTCTAGAGCGGCGGCAGCGATAGCAAGTACGCAATAACGACGGACAGCGAACACGTCGGCGGAGACGATGCAAGGAGTGATAATAGTCCGCATGTCGGCATGCAGAGTCGAGGGTCGGTCGAGTACCGACTTCGGTGTGCGCGCATGCATGTGTGTAGGTAAAAAAAGAAAAAAATGTACCAGACGGATGTGTGAGCACGCAAAAATTCGCAGACGCAGACATTGACAGACGGTGCGACAGACACCAGACAGCCAGACATCAGGCATCAGGGTTGGTTTCGTTTGTCTACGCACCGCGCTGTAAGCTCACCATTCGCACAATTTTTGCACTCGTATTCGCATATTTTGGGTTCCGAGCAATGCGCACATTTTCCTTTGTTTTGTTTTGCTACCGGTTCGCAAAGCGGCTGGGCTTATTTCGTTTGTTTGTGGCTGTGTCTAAAGGGCAACGCACACTTCAGTATTCCAAACTCATGTACGAGTACATCCATATATCCATATACATATATGCTGCGTCTGGCGATTTTCAGCATTTGCTTTGTTGCGAACGAGACAGGAAGCAGGAAGAAGTTCGTTAAACTCTGAAAAATGAAATAGAAACTCAAGCCGCGTCAGCCAATGAGTCCGTCGTTGTGTTGCTGTAGTAGCTCCTGCCGCCGCCGCTTTTGTTGTCTGCGTTGGCCGCAGTCGACAGGACTCTTGTCGCAATGCGTACGCATTATTTTTAACGCACTTCCCGCGTGTTTAGATTGGGGCTGGTCTAGTATTGCAGCAGAGCAGAGATGGTGTCGATGGGTACTGTCTGGCGGTGCGGGGAGCAGGCTGATAAAACGACCGTATTGTTGTGAAATAGCCTGCGGCAGACAGTTAGCGAGTTTTCTATGCGCAAAGCGTTGAACAAAAACATTGTGGCCGTTTGTTATTAGAATTGCTAGTGGTTGTTCTTGAAGTCGCTTGCAGATGGGTGGACGAAATGGTGAGAGAAGTTGTGTTCTCTAAGAATTTGTGGAATCAAGGAAATCGCTCACAGATGCACTTAAGTTTGTGGAATGTGCGGGCATCCGCCATCAATACTGGGAAGACGGTTAAGATTGCGATTGATCAGAAATATATGTACATGTGTATTACGCCTCGCGCCCGAATCAGAGAGATTGGGAAGTTTGAAAAAATTTTGAAGGTTTTGAATGTTCCTGCCTAGAATATATCTGCCACTTTTCTAGTAACTCCGAACGAATCATCAACGAATATCCGGATTGTCTCTAATCGAAAGTAGCGAAATTATTTTACATATATAGTACATGGGGATATGGATCGAAGAAGACACCACGACATTACTGGACAGGCACAAAAGTTATCAGACAGACTAAGTCCTACTCACCGGAAACATCCACAAAATGATAAGAAGCACTTCTTCACCTTTCAAGGAACGAAGTAATAAATTTTATAAAATTTCTAACTGCTCGCTGCAGGATAATGAAGCATTTGTCCAAGCTGTGAGTTGTTTGCTCTAATCACCGCACCTAGAATATTCTTATTCTTCTTATTTCGCACTAAAACAGTTTGTCGGTTTGGGCTGAAAACAAAAACTTCGCCAATTGCCTCTCGCCTTTGCGCCACTTGGTCCCACTATTGTGTTCGTCAGCGCCCTTGCTTTCGTTGTTCTTAGCATCGGAGCGTCATCATCCATCGGTACAACATGTCCAAGTCAGCGCAATCGTTGTATTTTTATGCGCTTAATTATGTTGATGTCGTTAAAATGCTCGTACAGTTCGTCATTCCATCTTCTTCGGTGCTCGTTGCCCACACGAACGGGGCCGTAGATCTTGCGTACGATGGTTCTCCCGAAAGCACCCATTGCTTCTCATCTTTGTTTGACATCGTCAATGCTTCTGCGTCATATAAAAAGACGGTCATGATCAGAGATTTGTAGAGCGTAATTTTTGTTCGTCGAGAGGGGCTCTGCTTTCCAATGGCCTACCGAGCCCAACAGGTGCTACTGTTTGGAAGAGTTATATATGTTATCGGCCAAACCCGATCTTAGGACAAACTAGTTTTTCCTGGGCGAAACTAGTTCTATCTAGATTCGGTACCTCCGTCTAACGCGAAATCAAGTTGGACGCAAAAATATTGTGGACTACGTACCTGGAGTTGGACTGATTAGGGTTATTGTTTTTTTTTAAGTGCGGCCGAAGGCCGCTTACGCGGAGGTGTTTGGCCGAGCTTCTCCTCCGATTTATGGCGTGCGCTTTGATGTTGTTACACAAGGGGGAGGAACCCTAACTTTCACGCCGACTCCGAACGGCGCACAGTGGTCAGGAGATTCCTGGTTTTACGCGAAAAAGGCATATTTGAAAAGTGGGATAAATTAACCGGAATAAAGCCATTCTTATTCAGAAGAGTCCAACGAACTCAAAACTGATTAGTATTTTGAATAATCCCGAATTCGATCGTGGCACATTCTAATAGTTATTTAAAGAAAGGCCGCGCATACTGGCGCCAAAAAAAGACCAACTTTGGCAGTTGTTTCAAATAACATAAAATGTGTTAAAAGATTATGAATTAAAGTAATTTATAGTATATAGTATGTTCAGCACCATACAATTTAAAAGATGTATCTTAAAACACCTGAAGACAATTTAAAAAAAAAATAAATAGTGGATCCAATGTGGCGTCCACGAATTTAAAAATTGCTGAATTTTCATGAAATTTGGCATTTAGATGTTCTTAAGTTCCCTCATTAAAAATTTCAAAATAGGTTTTGAAAACTCCAAATGAATAACTTTATTTAAAAATTTTGGAAATTACGAATTTCGTATAAGGTGAAACAATCTAAAAAAAAAAACTAGGGGATCTAGGTCAAACTGTATGGGTTCAACAGATAGAAGACGGCCCCAACTATCCTCCATTTATAAATATAATTACTGTTGTTATTTCAAATGAAAAAGTTTGAATGTGATATAGAATTCGAGATCAGTGAGCCTTAAAGGTGGCAGGTAATAAGATCCACGGAAATAAGGTCAATTGACTTTATTTCGCACCTTTTTAAAAGCGAAATAAAATCCATTGACATTATTGCTCTTTCAAACATTAAATTTGCTACGTAAATTCATAGTCGATTTTACAGCTTTCAACTATCAAAGTTTTAATTTGACATCAAATTCGTAACTAACGGGCCTAAAAACCTAAGCAAAGGTGTTTTCAAAAAGATTTTCTTATTTTTTAGAGACAGCTGTCAACTGTATGTTTAATGCGAGTATTCATCACAAATACATGTTTTTCTTTGTTTCGTACCTAAATCTAAAAATATCTTCAACATTCAGCCAGCTTCACTTTTACACGTTTCGGCCGCCTCCTTGACTCACCCTTTTTTACTAGTCGATATCTGCACCTGAACGGGCACACGTGCAATTAGCGCGAACTCAAATGCAACCATAATTGCATTTTACACTTTTAAACTCATCGCATTGGCTTGCGATGATTAGTTTGTTTACTTCTAAAATTCCTCGAATTATTCCGATAATGTGCCATAAATAACATGGAATATTCAAAGTAATGGATGATAATTGCCGGCGCATGAGTTTTGTGTATTTGTTGAAAAGTTAATTTGTTTGTTTTTTTTTTGTGCAAGCATACAAAGAAACTTACATTCACTCACACTCACACACACTCACACTCACACATTGATGTCTCAATCAGATTTCTTTCTGTGCACTTGGGTGGGCCGCAAACTGCCAGCGACTACGCAACAACAACAACAACAACGAAAACATGGACGGCGCATTAAGTCTACGCTTTTTGAAGTAAATACATATGTATGTATGTATGTATGTATGTATGTATGTATGTAGATAAAATTAAAGCATTTATTGGGCGTCGTAAAGTTTGCAACGCAAAGTACGCAATTAGAATTCATGCTGGCCAATGCTGCAATTTTGTGCGCATCACGATCGCTAACAGATTTTACGATCTTGGCTAAATTGGAAGTTTTGTTATGGAACACAGAAACTTTATTATTTGCAAATAAAATCGCCAATTTGTAAGCTTCAGACAGACGTCAGATTTTAAATGTTAACGGGTTCCGTTGATCACTTTTAGTAGAGCGAATATGTGTACATATAACTACTTATGATGCGCTCCAGACCCATTGCCCTTAACAAGATAGTCCCGTAAAAGAGGCGGTTAGGTTGAAAGGATCATTGCCAGACCCGTAGCTGTTTTCTAAACAGTTCTTCAGACTGTGAAGCTCAGCGTGCTACCAAAGTGGACGGAGCTGCGGCGCAGCTTTTTGACGGCGATTATACTAAAATCACGAGGCACATCATAAATGAAACGCCAGATGGCGTGCGAGCTGCGGGATACCCCTCTGAACAAGTTATCAGGAAATCTTTCTTGCTGGCGAATCTGTCTTTCCAGCAATGAGGAAGGCAACGAAGCCCAGTACCTAAAATTCAAGGCTGCAACAGTGTGAAGAATAATTCTAATTAGTCTTATCTCGATCGGGATCATAGATCTCTTTTGGGCACAAGGAAACAATCTTATAGAAGGCAACTAAAGTGCAGATATTCAAGTTACGGATGGAGTTCATCTTGACAACACTCACAAATCGTTCGACCAGAAGCGTTTCAGCTATTGACGGCGCACTGCCAGCGCATGAGTTTCTTAGGGAGCAAAAAGTGTAGGGAGTCCGAGACGGCAGACGAAATACACATAATTGTGTGCGCTCGTAAGGCATCGGCTGCTTTATAAAGGACACAAACGACCCTATCTTTAGTAGTCTACCGACAGAGCACTTCTACTCGTAACACTTCTCGGAATGGGAAGAGGGCGCCAAGTTTTCGACGGAGTCCTTCTCTTTCTTTTTTTATGGGACAGCTTCTCAAGATTACTTTGCCTTACCACTTCATCAGCCATACAGTTTGTCGCAGTACTAATGGCCGCATGACAGCTCAGGCATCGCTAGACTAGCTTTGAGCGAATCATCAGAGCGTTGAGTGCCATTTACCTTTGATAATAAATTGATTCACAGGATACGCCCCACCGCGGAGTTATTCAAGCTAGGTAAGTGAGTTTGCAAAAAATATGTCTCTAGGTAGGGATCCCGCACCTGTAATAAAAAAAAAACCATAGGACTGTTCACAGACCAACGGAGTAATAACGGAGTGCCTCTAATCACCAGCAAATAATTACCACCGAACCCAGCCGTGTTTGAAGGAATCGAGTACCTACTTCTACACTTCTACGACATTTCAGTTGAACTTTAATGATCAAAACAAAATACGAGTATGTACTTGTATCCCTCGGTTCATTTCAATTTTCGTTTGTTCCCTGTTTTTATGCGCAGTTTAAATGACACCGTCTGCATCCCCCCGACCACCGAGCACATTTGCAATTGCTTCTGCCACGAACATTGCCAATGTCGACGACCTCATAGCGGCAGCGATGGCGGCTGGTTTTCAAACCAATGTCGCTTGTCTCACCCGTCCTGCCTGCCTACCTGCTACCGCGTGCAATTTGCAAAATTCGAAACTCTGCAATGGCTTTGGCATTAAATTAATTTCAACCCTCTGTTGGTTTTTGGACTAATACGGCCTTTGTTAATGTTCTGCTGCTTGTGCTGTTTGATCGGGGATGGTTTGTTGCTGTTTTGCAATTTTTTGCACTGCTTTTGCGAATTCCCCTTTGTTCGTGTCTTCGGTTTTGTGCTGAAATAAAATCGAATGCATTATAAAATTAAATGCGAAACGAGCTCTACATACGTTGAGGGCAATGCAAAGCGAATGTTATTGGCTTTATATGAAGCGGTTTCCCGCCAAACGAAGGTAAAAAATTCACTTCACCGACTCGTCCACTCCACCGAGCCATCAGAGTCATCGAGCTTCCAGCCGCAGACAATAACGCTCGACAAGTCGTAGGTCGGTTACGCTGTACGCCGCTGTCGCTATATTCGCGTCGCAGTCGGCGTGTCTGCTGTTGTCGCCGTTTGTTTACCAACAAACCAACAGGCTGTTAGTAAGTGAGCATTAGATGGTTGGGAAAAAGGAGAAGTCAATTGTGCCGGTGACTCGCCGAAGGTGGTGGTGGGACAAATACAGCCGACGTGGTGCGGTGTGGTAAAAGGAAGCAGCAGAGTCCGCTGCTCCATCGCCCTGCTGCCTGCTGCCTGCTGCCGTCTGGCGTCTAAAGTTTCGCACAGGGTGTGGAGTGTCAAAATCGGTAATTCGAATGTGAACGCTCTGGTGTGAATGAACTTTTCCAAGGACAATGATCTACGATTGAGTGTTCTGAGTGCCATTGGCGTTCCTGCTGTCGGTATGACGACTGTTAACTGTTGGTGGTAATTGTCTGCTTGGACAGGCGGACGAACAGCGAGCAGAATGTGCCTTTGCCATTTGCGATATTTCGAGGGTAGACTCTAGTCGCTTTGGTTTGGCGTGCCTGCCGTGCCGACTTCTTTATTCACTTTTATGTATTTTCCATTTTATTGCAATGGTACGGTTGGGCGCAACATCAACAGCAACAACAACGTCGGCAACAGAAGCGACAACAGCAGCACCGGCAGCGGTAATAAGTCGAGTCATCAACGCCAGCTGAATTGCCATTGCCATCGTCGTCATAATCTACCACATCATTGCATGTTTAATGCTTCGCCGCCCCGCTCAGGCAGCAGACAACCGGCACAGCAGCAGACAACAAAAAGCACCAGCTTGCAACCAGACAAAAGGGGCAACCAAGACAGCCAGCCAGCTATATACATAGCGAGCAACAAACAATGGGAATGCAGATGCAAAAATCCTAAAATTAAATCTAAAACCAAAATAAATCGTAAAATTTTTAGCCTGATGTGTGACTCGTGGTCCAGTGGCTCAAATCGAACAGAGGTGAAGAAGGAAGCATTTAAAGCCGCTTTGTTTACACTCGTTCTCTGCCATCGGAGCGCGAATCCATGTGTGCCCGCATGTGTGACTACAACAAACAGTCGCGCACCAAGTATCTAATTCCCACATGAATCGGTTGAAGTGGCTTGGTGGCTTGGTGTGAACGTCTGCCCCTTCTAATGATGGCCAATGAACTTTGTTAGCGCCATAAGTCGTTTCGGTTGCGCATAAATCGTGTGGGAAAGATTTCAAGAGTTGAGTATGCCTTCGATAAAGCAACAACAAAACGTCGCTTTGATGCATTTTGTGTCGAACTGTACAGTCGACGAAGAGGTGAAAGATTGGATAAGATCTAAAAAGTTTTCAGCTTACCAATTTAATCTTTGTTGTTGTAAGTCAGGAAAATATTAAAAAGTTCCAAAGTTCCACTTATGCTTTCACAGCCAAGGCGGTGAAAAAACGCGACTGCAAAAATATATCTTTGGAGGACCAGTGCAATAGCAACTTGCGCGATGATGGCGATGGTAAGAACCTTCCTTGCAAAGTTCTTCAGCTTCAAAAGATCGTCAGTTCCTTTCCTTTTTAACCTAAGTCGCAATGGAGGTGAGACATCACATGCATACGACTTGTTTCAAGGCCCCGTTTATGGCTTTGGTAGACTCACCAACTTTGTTATTATTTTTCACTGAAAGTCTTTTTTACGTGGCGAAACCGAAACCCAGCGCACAACCCATTGCTGGGAGTCATCGTGTTTTGTTGAATTCGACCAAAATCACTTAGACGGTTACAGCGGCAAATGAGGAGAAGAAGGTTCACCAACTTTCCTTTAATACATTATAATTCGGTGGTTGTAGTCTGACCATCTTATCAGCAATCGTTCCCTTCAATATTTCCATGTCCACGAACGCAGCACACAGGGACGTTCACTTATTCCAGGGTTACTGGTACACCCATACGGTGCTCGACTTCGCTACTTTGGAATTCTGCGCCTTCAATGTGGACTGTATTTCAATGAAAAAAGTTTTCCTATAGATTCGCACTCCGGCAAAGATTTTTACCTGAAATACCAGGAAAACAATATGACTGCCTGATTAGAGACGAACGCCGACCCCTTATTCAATCTTCGACGCATCGATGTTTGCTCTTTGGTTGGTAGTAGCGTCGACAGTGCTTAGCGCTAGATCCAATTAGAGTTTCGGCGCCATTTTTATACGATTTCTGTTGAAGACTTTGTTTTGATACCAGCTGTTATTCTTTAAACCATTTTAACTTTGGTGACTTCGGTTAGGTTTTGCATTCTGCAGAGTCCAAGTGTCCGATACCTAATATGCGCCAGGGCTGGACTTACAAACAGAAAGTGAAAGCTCGTTTTCCATGTTGTCCGCAAGATTGCAGCAGCGTATCCTACGCGGGAGATCCATTTTAGCCGCATTCTTTCACAATAGCCATTGGCCTTTGGTGGACCTAATTTAAAGAAAAGGCGGCCGCTGTGCTGTAGTGGTTAGCAGTGCGCGATACCATTTCGCAGGGCCTGGATTCAAGCTCGGTTCAACGCAACATCTAAAACGAAACAGTTTTTTTTTCCAATAGCGGTCGCCCCTCGGCAGGCAATGGCAGACCGCTGAGTGTATGGTATTTAATACTGAAAGTAAGACATTTCTTTAAAAAAACCTTCCATTAATCTTTCTACAAACAAAATAAATAAATATGTAAATGTTTACCTAGTGCCACAGTTAGAAATAATTCACAAAATTTCCACCTTCTAAATCATCTGCCGAATAAGAATTTTTCGATGCGTCTAATTGTTTTATTTTATTTGTGCGTTCCCACGTAATGCGCCAGACTCCCCAGACCGAACTTTGATGAAAGTCATGGAATACAAATGAACTTACAAAGAAACAGCCAGACCAAATGAAAATCGGATGAGCAGGTGAAGAAACTACGACCAACAAACGCAAAAAAACGCAGCTTGACATTCAACTCAATTTTACCGGGAGAATTCTAAATGTATGCACATACATACATACATACGCATATTCAGGGAGCTGCTTTCCCTTTCGGCCTATCTAGGCTTCTTTGCACTTCTTTCCTTTTTGTGTATTCTCCTCTTCGCTCGACATCCCTGGTGCCCAGTGTTGCCAGGTCACTGAAGTGCGAAATCGTCAGTTTGGTTCTCGTAAATCGTCATTTGCATATAAAAATCGTCAACATATAAAGAGTTAAAATAAACAGAACCAAAAAGTTCTTTTGGTTTTTTCTGATTTATATACGTGAAAAATAAAAAGTTAAACGTTTTTACGAATTTTTAAAAAATTCACATTATTTTTAACAAAACTATTTTTAATTGCAATAAATCGCATTTTCTCCTTTTTCCTTTTTTTTTGGATCATTAATGCCCGTCTGCACCAATCAATTTGAAATTTATCAGCCTGTTAAAATTTAAAATGACACAATTTTGTTCGGAAAATTAAGCATTTTAAATTTTAACAGTCTGATAAATTTAAAATTGATTAGTGAAACTTTAGATAAGTTCTATAAATTTTGTTTTTGTGGCAAAGTTTTTCTCTAGTACATATTATGTTTTACGGCATTCTAGAAATATCAAAAGAATTTGTTTAAATATTTTTATTGCTTGGAAAAGAACTTTGCCGTAGGTGTAAATTTTCTTGAAGGACTAAATATACGAGCATTTTTTTCTTGAGATCTTCGGAGTGATTTGAGACATTTTTATAGAAGAAGATTTCTTTTTCATTTCTTGAGTGGATTTTATATGAATTTTTCGATTTTCTTGAGAACTTTATACTAAGCCTTTAATCAGTTACAATTTTTAATGCTACATTTCATTTTTGAAACTTTTAAGTATATCGGTATTTGGATAAAACTCAAAACAAGAACAACCATTTCTTTTAATAAGTCCCGTGTAAACCAAAGTCCCTCAAGACTTGAGTTTTTTTGCAAAGCAGCATCTTCTACCTCGACAGCTGAGGTGAAGAGAACATCAGATATTTGCAAACTGATGCCACTACATTAAAAGCTGTTCATACTTACAAGTTTCGCTAATTAACTTATTCATAATTTCCTCCGCTCAATAAAATATGTATCAGTACACAACGCAAAAACTACGAATTTTTTCCCAAAAAACTCCACACAAATAGTGATGACACAAAGTAGAACACTACTTGTCGACAACTATTGTTAGTGCTGCCACATGATATAATTTGGATACGGCAAAAAAATCGTCAAATCGTCATGTCCGTAAAAAATCTTCAAAATGGCGACCAAATCGTCAACCTGGCAACACTGCTGGTGCCCCTAATTTGCGGCTGTATTGTTTGTATCCTTCGGAGCATATTCTGATGCGACTGCCTGTTTGATAACAGCAATCGTCGGTACATACATAATTGCCGTCGCGCCGTTCTCGATTTTTTATTTTTGCTAAGACTGGGATTTTCTCTAATATAATAATGCAGAGATTTAACCGCAGACGCAATTGAAATGGCTGGCGTAGTGTTGAGGGAAAATTTCCGAAAAAATCACAAACATTTATTGACTGACACACAGACGTACAGGCAGATGGTAGCACCGTGTGTGTATTTGTGCTTGACTTGAAGTTTTGGCGCGCCTGGAAAGTGGGTTTAAGTGAAATGCCGACGAAATTCGTAACAGACAGCATGGAGACGGCGCAAAAAAAAAAACAAAATGGGAGTCATTAGAATGCGCGGGAGTCTGGCGTACGTGCCACACCGTGCGTATCCTGTAAGAAAATTTTAAAATTTTTTTTTGCAGAAAATAGTCAAACAGTTCACATAAGTTGATTGTAGAGAAAAATTCCCCTGTATAGAGTATCTACTAAAAATGAGATTCAAACTGCAAATGAGGTTTAACCCTCCTTGGCTGAATCTACTTCGAACTACTACTAATAACTCTAATGAAAAGAGTTTCGTACTGCTCTACCCGCTTCGACATGGTACTCCAGGGCACTAATGAGCGCCCAAGTGTCCGAGAAAATTGCGACCCTGACGGAGGCTCACATTCTACAGCGATAGGAAATACCTCTGCTTAGAAAACTTAGGCTCATGTGAAAATATCGGTTCCGACGCCGAGTTACGTTTTTGAGCCAACGATGATCATCTAGGTAGAGCCATCAACTTCCACGACCCCGCTGGCTCTCAGTAAGAGAAGCAGGTCGTGTTTAATCGGCATCATGTCTCATCTTGAAATACAATCGAAATTATACTACTTGTTCAGACCAAGTCACCGTAATATAAAATTGAATTACAATTTTGGATCTTCCCAGAAAGTCACTTGCAAGAGTAAATGGCAACGCTCTCTCCTCAATATAAGAAATAAGATTAAAAAAAAAAGTCGGCAGTTCGTCTGTGGAAACTGATCTAATAAAATTCATATACCTTTACTAAGGGAATTTTCCTTGAAAACCTTGAAGGCCCGCCCCTTCACACATTCAAACTTTTGCTTTATGTAATCGAGAGTATACAAGAAGACAATTTCTTAACCCATGTACGTATGTATGTCTGAACGATTGAAAATGAATTTCCTTGCGGGTTATAATCTTGAATTTCGGTGCAAGCCAAAACAAGCGCCCAAAACAAAAAAAAACAAACACCTCGAGCACCAGTCAGTTCAACTTGGCGCCAATCATTCGACTCTCTGAATACTTTTACACAAATAATTATATAAATATGTACTCGTAGGTGTTTGTTTGTACATAAATCAACAACAAATCTTACAGAATCTCAAGGCCAAAATAGCTGCTATCGATAGCCTGCAAGACACGTAGACACGTAGGCAGGAAGGTGTGCCCGCGCGTGGGGTGGATACATTTGTTGCGCTGCCAGACGACGCCCAGAAAAACCAGTGGAAGCCGTTGCCGTTGCCGCTGCTAGCCGTTCAAACTAAGCCCACGTGCCTAAACCACAGCCTGGCAATTTTAGAGTATTGAACTTTGCCGCCTTGTTTGGGTCGTGCAGTCGCAACGACCGACGATGCTGATAACCTAAAACTTTGAAGGTCACTGATTGCTCCAGAAGCAGACAGTCGTTATGACAACCATAGATGTCGATAATGGAAGGGCAGCTGGGAACAAAACTCCTACTGTCAAATATACTCGCATGTTTCTATGTACATTCAGTTGGGTTAGATACCCAAAATATTTAGTAGGTACATTTGTGTGCAAGTATTTAGTAGGTATGCGCCCACAATAACTCCCATTTATTTTATGATTCTGGCCGCATCATTGCTTATTTGATGGCCTTGTTCGGCATCCTTTTTTCTGCCTCCTTGAATTTTTGTCTGTCGTCCTTTCTTTGCTCCTGCAGGAGAAGTGAAACTGTACGCAATTGTCTGCGGAGTTGAAAAGTAGGCTGAGGGAAGGGTTGGGTGGCTGGATGGCTGGGTGGCTAGGCTTTATTACAAACTGCTTTTCACAGAAACGAAACCTAAATTTCACTGATTTCTATGTCTGCAATGTAGTATTTGCTGGTCGTTTTGGGAGAATTTGATTTTCACACTCTGGAAGGGTGTAAGGTTTATGGGTTTGTGTCGTAACCTTGAGACTAAGAAATTCGATGTTTTTTATGAGTATTGGCTATTATTTATGATTATCGATGTTGCTTTTATGTTATGTTTCGCAATGAAAAGTTTTTGACATCTAATTGCAGGTGTACATTTGATTGATATGGAAATTGTCTGTGTAGACAAATATGTATGTATGTCCGATATTAATCAAATACAAAGTCAAGAGCGTATGGTGAACTCAGACTTTCTAAGATATAAATCGCAATAAATATCTTCACGACTGTTGGTCGACAACAAGTTAATTTGTGTGAATATGATTTTTACTGCTAGCGTACAATAAAAAATCCTCAACTGACTTTCCGTCTTCGATCAATACCTTTTGCGAAGTGAAGGCAAAGGCAAAAGACACAAT
>NW_023458566.1:18460630-18526354 GCF_013731165.1 Rhagoletis pomonella | reverse complement strand
TACCTACATACATTCATAAGTGTGTTCGTCCGTCACACCAGTCGACCTGCCGAACTTTTGCACATTTCACTTTGTTCCATTTGCCTTCAGCGCAAATGCAGCAAGCCGATAACAAAAGTGAAATAAGTAAACGTAAAGCAAGCGAAATAAAAGCAAATATTTTTGGGATATTTTCCATTTTCACCTCTCCGCTAATGCGACCATATGGCGGCGCGGCTGTTTCAGCCATATTCTATAGCTTTTCGTTTAACGGTGCTTGGCGCATAAACTTGTTTTCATTCTCATTTGTTTTGCTAAAGTTTTTTCGTTTTTTTCTTTACTTAATTGTTTGTTTTGTTGTGTCCCGGAACTTGTTTGGTACTTTTAAGGCGGGTCCGCTTAGAACTTTCGCGTTGGCGTTGGCGTTGGCCGTTGATTAACAGCTGACTATGAATACACAGAATTATATAGACATGTCCACATTCAACGGCAACGCCAGTGCCAATGCCAAAGTTAACGCACACAAAAAGATGGGCATCTCTCATATTTTTGCGCGCGTTGTTAATCAGCTGTTGCAAATAAAAAAAATTGTGTGAAGTATTTTTAATTTCTAATCAAATGTGGGCAAAATATATCGTTTTTTCAGGCAATTATTGATATGATATATTAATTTATCTGTTGTTAGTATGTTAATTTAGTAGCCAAGGGATTCATTGTAGCAAGCATACTTTTAACGTGCGTTCTGTCAAATGTCAACGCCAACGCCAAAGCCAACGCGAAATGGATAAAGGCTGTTGTGAAGTCCCGAATGACAGCGCATTTGAACGAAAAACCCGCCAAACACATATCTAAATATGTAAAGCAAATAAGAACCCCGCTGCATTCCCTTTTTCGATAGTTCCGCACTAGTTCTAAATTCGACACTGGTGGGGATGTACAAGTAACTATTCCCTGCAGGATATTGTTGTAGGTAGGTATGCACATATGCGTGTAGATTCTTGTCACATGTGGCTGCCCCTAATAACATATTTAAGTAATTAGACCGTTGAGAATGTTTTTTTTTAACACAAAGACTAATGGAATCATTAAGAAAAATCATAATTCATCAAGTCACCGCGGAGGAAGTAAAGTCATCGCTCACGCCAAGCTGACAAGCAATATATTTACGGTTATTAAAAACCTAAAAATCATTCGTTGTCCTTAAAGTTGATGTGCCCGTACAATTAACCCTTAACTTGTCGCGGTGAATATGATTGGCTACAGTTGCGCTCCAAATATTAGCATATTTTAACTACTATAAGTCGAAAGTCATTAAACTGTCATTTGGAATGCTTTTAAATAACCGAGCTTACACATATGGAAGTATTTATGTATGTATGTAGGTAGCTTTACATGTGTACACACATACATATGTACATATGTATACTGTTGTGCAGAAAAGCTTATAGCAATGCAAAGTGATGAGCTGTCAAAAAATTTTCCAAAGTTCTTTGATAACAACGGAAAGTTAAAGGAAAGTAGCTATATACATACATACGTACATAAATGAATGGATGTATGCATGCAAATGTAGCGGCTTTTAGGAAACATACTTATGCATAGTTATGTCTTTATAAACAACAACAATTTTTATGACTTCTAACTAAATTAAAAAAAATAAATAAAAATATTTAACAATGTGGCGCTGTTTCCAAATTCAACAACATCGTGGAACATTTCTGAATAAAATTAAATTAGTCTAAATTGTTATTATAAAGTCGTAAATGATGATACACTTTCCCTCGTAAAATTTCCATTAACAATTTTACAATGTACAATTTTAGTCAAATTAAAATAGCGTAGGCGTGTTTTTATGATCTGATCGGTTTTTTTCTGATGACCTGAATAGCTGCTCGAGAGATATTTATGAAAACAATATTTTCAACTTAAGCGCCTCAAGGAAATTAATAACGTTTCGACTTTTCTGAAATTCTTTTTTAAGTACATACATACTTACACACACGTGCAAGCGATAGCATAGTGGCTAATTTTCCACTACGGTTGATAGAACACTTCCCAGCAGTCGCCTTATGGAAAATTACCTACATAGCTGATAGGGTGCTAGCGAAGAGTTTGTCGCATTTTTATTGCCCACATACATACGAAAACTTCGAAAATTGTTCATGAATATGCACAGTAGGGTGTTCCAGTAATTGTTCTTTGCGAAATTCAATATGAATACTCGATTAGTTTTTGCTGTGCCCGCGAACAGCTTCTGGGCCAACCGTTGGACTGTTAATTGTCTCTAAAGACTTCGCCAGAGCACACCTCTCTAAAGTCACCGACCTTCCGATCATCGTTTGGCTCCTTCACCACCCAAGAAGGGTAAGGAAGACTTCGTAAATGTATAAGAGCCAAAACGCCCACAGTCTGGACCTGATCTTTTGCTGTGATGCAAAACAATAGGAAGCAGCACAAGATCCGCACCTTAAAATTAAAAGCTATTACTACAAAGCAGGGACGTGAACCGGATGAAATATTTGGTCGGTTCGGTTCAGCGATTCGAACCGTTTTTGCACTTTTGGATTGGTTCGTCAAAGCGGTTTTTTTGGTCTTTGAACCGGGGTTTCGGTTCGGTGCGACGGTTGGGAAATCAAAAAAATAACGCGCAAGTTTTATGTCAAGAACCTTTAAACCTTTATGATTGAATCGATTCGGTTTTCGGTTCGGAACAAACATTTGTGGAAAATTTCGGTTCGGTTAATGGTTCAATTAATTAATAGAAAAAAGCGGTTTTCCGGTACAAACCCGGTTCGGTTCAAAACCGAAAAAAAAAAATCTTCAGGGACACCCTAATGTACATACATATGTACACACATTCACAGATATTTAAATATATGCAAGTACTTCAGAAAAGTTCGGTCAGCGCCAACAAGTGTAATTTTTTGCGTAAACAAAATTTCAATCCAATTTCTAAGTAGGTAGAAAAGTTTACTATTTTTGCCATTGCCGATTAGTATATCTAACCCTAAGTGACCCTAAATATGTATGTACTTCCTTGATAAAGTTTATTTACCCCGGCCCACTGTGCGTATGAGAAACCGACAGTCGTAAAATGGTCAACGCCACCGTAAAACGACGCCGCCGCGCTGGTGACAACCAAACGCAACAATTACGGGCGGTACACCAACAACAAAAACCGCAAAGACGAATTTTTCAAACAACAACTAAACAACAGAATTAAAAATGTAGAAAAGAGTAACAACAACGAAAGCAAAATAAATACTAAATAACAACAAAGAATGGCGTAATAAAAACAAAAGTGCTGAGGTGTAATAAAATAAAGTGAATATATGTATATGTATTTTTATACTTGCACACACATACATACATATTTACATTCCTAATAGTTAGCTCTTGTGTGTGTGTTTGGCATTATTTAAGCTCGTAAACTGTGACTTCCCGACGTGACTTAGACCACGTCGTCCGCCTTACTTGAAATGAAACGCGTGCACACGCACACATACATATGTATATATATAATATACATATACATACTAACACACACACACATATTTGGGTGTACCTAGCGCCACCATCCGCCCTGCCATCCTTTGGCCATCGCAAAATTTACTACATATTTACCACTGTTGGCCGTAGCAGCTGATGGTCTATCGGACGTTGTGCTATGCAGTTAATGACCGCATACACGTGTGAACCAAATTTGGCCAAGAGTAACAACATTAAATAGAAACCGGAAACTAAGTAACTATTGGCGTGAAACTGGCTTTTAGCAGCATCGGTGGTGAGGGAAGTGTCGGGTGGGTGGGTGGATAGGCGGTGCGCGACAGTTAATCGTGGTACGTTGAAATTACTTTCACACTTTGCACGAATTACATGCATACATACATAGTTACATACATACATATATTTGCGGATGTAGCCAGCAGACGGAGAACTATGGCAGCAAATACAGAGCTCAAATTGAGTTTGCAGCCAGAGAGCAGAAAGGCCAAATCGAAGGAGACATAATGCGTCTCTGTGGGTATCCTCTTTAGGCCCTAATATTCATGGAAGTTTTGCCCAAAGACGGTGTAATATCGCGCTCACGCAGCAACGTGTCAATCCACCCGACAGCAGAGAGATCTATATAAACATAAATGCATACATTTTCGGGCTAATGCTCTCGAGAACTCAAAGGAGGTATTATCAAAAGCCTCCTCGATGTCTAAGATGGCGCACGGAACATAATCGTTTGACCCGAGTGCTCTAACGTTCTCACAAACCACGTTCTGTAGGGCTTAGTTCCTTGATTTGCCTTTGGAATAAGCAAGCGGAGTGTTGTGGAATGGAATTTAAAAGCGCAGTTTAGCCAAAATATCTAATTAGTTTACTGAAAAAGGCAATGATGACGTAGATTCAAATAATAAGCAACACGAAAAATTGGACTTGCCAGAGATATCAGGAAAGCTGCGATTTATCAATTAAACTCTCAATATAAATAGAAAATGAGTAGTGTAGCGGGGTAGAAGAGCCACTAAGCGGAAGCTCAGTATTGGTGTTCTCCAGTAATCTTTGATTTGTATCATCATCTCGAGAAAAATGCTATTTAACGTTGAGTCGTGGAACCATTTAGGCTATGTTATACAGGAGGTTCTTCAATCAATCTAAGCGAACAGGTCTTTGGCAACCCTACAAAGACGCACTTAAAGTTTTAAAGAATGCCATAAAGACGGCGAAACGCGAATCTTGGCAAAACTTCTGCTACAAGATAGGGGAGACCGCTGAAGCCAACAGGCGATGGAAAGTTGTCTATGTGTGATACCGCCAGGGACGTCGTAAGTGAAGAGAGGGTGGAATGGGCTTTAATGTCCTTTCAGCCCTACAAATCTTCGGGCCTTGACGGAATCTTTCCCGCTCAACTACAGGAAGTTAAGGGCATACTGTGCCCTCTGCTTTCTTAGATTTTTACAGCCTGCCTAACCCTGACTCACATACCAGACGAGTGGACAAAGGCAAAAGTTGTATTCCTACCAAAAGGAGGCAAGGCCGCTCATGTGAAACCGAAGGATTTCAGGCTTGTAAGCCTCACTTCATTATTTCTTAAAACTCAAGAGAGGCTCATCGACGAATATATTCGACGGAATATAAAAACTAACAACCACTCCTCGAATCATCATGCTAATTCCAAGGGGGGACCGCACTCCACGAACTCGTATCGACGATTGAAAAAGGATTGGCCTTCAAGGAATACACGCTCGGAGTTTTGCTCGATATCGAGGGTGCTTTCAACAACGTCTACCCGAAGTCTGTTGTTAACTCCCTTCTTATGCGGGGGAGGGGGTGCAGCGGGGTCTGGCGGATTTTTTTGTGCTCCTTCTTGGAAAGACAACTATTCTATCAGAACTTTAGGATGGTTCCATTACAATCAATCCTACCAAGACAGAAATGGTACTTTTCACAAGGAAGTATAAACTCGCTTAATTAAACCTCTCACCCTAAACGGGCTGGCTCTTACTCTCTCAACCGGGGTCAAATACCTTGAAGTTGTTCTAGACAAGAAACTGGACTGGAAGCAAAACATTGAAGACCGCCACAGGAAGGCCAACAATGCCCTGTATGCCTGCAAGGCGGCTATAGCCAAAAAATGGGGAATAAAACCACATATAGTACACTAGATGTAGACCGCCGTCAGAAGACCCACCTTTTTCTAAAATTCTAAAACATGTGGCAACCTCCACAAAAATATTTTCGACTGTAAGCCTGCTTAAACCTCTTTCTTTCTACAGCCACATTGCAATATTTACTTTATCTTATCAATTTACTTAAACCGGAATTTTCTAACAGGTGGCAACTCTCTACTTTTTTTCTATCTACATTTTAAGCTAGGCCTCTAGCAATTCATCGGTGAAAATTGCATTAGATTTCGAGTGATGCGCGTACAAACATACAAACAAAATTCTAAAAATTGCTGATTTGTTGTACAGACCTCGGCCTGTTACTATTTGATTATATGTATGGATGATATAATCTATACTATGCCACCATTTTAATAAGCCTATCTTTAAACGGTTTAATGCGAGTACACCCACAAGCGACCGAATAATTCAAATTGACTGATTGTCTCTTTGTTTTAACATTTTAACAACTTTCAGTTTAACATTTTCCAACTAAGTAATAACGCTTTGCCAACATATGAGACTTCTTTGTAGGTATGTATGTACTTATGTATGTATGTATGCATTGAGATACCAAAACAAGAAATTGCATTCACTACGCGTATTACATATAAAGCCCACGCTTTGTTGTTATTGCAGCAACTTGTTTACTACTTTTGCATTCCAATCGACTGGGGAATTCCCAATCGCTGACTGACTTACTTACGCATAGCGGCGTGAAATATGCAAAACAGTTCGCAGAAACTTCCAATCAAGCCGACATAAATATATACATACACGCATACATACATACATATCTGGGTATTATGAAGCGACTTATAAATTTCATGGAAAACTATGAACATATTTATACATTTTTCGCGAAAATGTGGGTTTCCAAGAAGAGACGAACAAGTTTGTTGTTTTTTTTTTTTGAGGACAGGCGGTTTCGACTTCGGGCGAAATTTATTTCAATATTCAGTGCACATACATACATACATACAGTGGTCGCAAAAATTATACACACGTTTTCATAATGGGTGAAGATTTTATATATTTCATTGACCGATTTTGAAAGTTAAGATGTTGTGCAATATTGACACCAAAGATTTTGCGCTAATTTCATTTTTTTTGACGAGTTATTTGCAAACAAATTTTTATGCAGGCTTTTACGCTTTCTGAAATATTTCAGCAGCCATACATTCGAATCTTATGATTTTTTGACAGCAATGAGAGTACTTATTGGGCAACAAAATAAAGGCGGCTGTTTGGAAAATTTCGATTGTTGTTTTATAAAAAAATTTATTTTTTTATCTATTTAATGTTTTTAACCAACTTCTCATATACCTTGAAAAGAATTCAAAAAGCATTATTTGCCATAAAAAAAATTAATAAAAAAAATTTACTGTATCTTTGATTGACTCAAAGCTTTTTACCAAAAAAAAACCAAGTTTAAAAAAATATAATACAAATGAATTGAAAGGCAAAAAAATTAAATTTTTAAACTTAAGTATCAAATCAGGAATTATCAAATTATTATTTTTTTTGCTGTTCAGTTCATTTAATTTTTAACCGACTTCCAAAGAAGGAGGAGGCTATCAGTTCGTCGGAATATTTTATTTTTTATTTATTTTTTTTATGTACGTTACCGCATAACTTTGGACCACGCCAACCAATTTCGATAACTCTTTTTTCATCGAAAAGATGGTACCTTAAGTCTGGTCCCATAATTGGATCGTGAAGAAATTAACGATAATCCTAAATTTTTATATGAGAAAAAATTACTTGTTTGTTAGCTATTCTTAACAAAAAAAAACCTTGACATATAAGTTTCAAACTTTGACGAAAATTAAAAAAAAAATCCAAACTTCTTGGTTTTTAATTAGATTTTTTTTAATGTTTTTGAAGATATTATGGTTTTCTTCCATATAAAAATAAATGGTATTTTTTCGTTATTTGGAAGCAAATGTGACCAAAAATCTGTGACAAACTTGCCCTTCATTGTACCAGAATTGAATGGGCTTCTAAGAAATCTAATAAAAAGCGTGAAATTTTTGCGAAAAGTTGCTGCAGTTTTGTGTTTAAATATTGCACCAAATTTGAAATTTGGATTTTTATAAAAATAACTACATTTAAATAACAAAAAAGAAATAGTTTAACTTAGTCAATATTTAGTGCGGCTATAAATTTTTCGACCGCTGCATGTACATACATACATATGTACATATGTAAGTATTGTACATAAACGTGCCGAAGCTTAAACAATTTCTAAGGAGTGTAAATATGTAATTTCAGTTCAAATTAATAGTAAAAGTAAAATTATACTCGTTCTACGAACTATCAAGCTTGAAAAAGTAATAGAAGTCCACTTGCCCCAAAATTTGCGATTTTCAACTACTTATCGAACAATGCAGCAGTGCTTAGTCACCCACAAAAGTAAATGCATACATATGTATGTATGTATGTATGTATGTATGTAAACAAAATTCCTCATTTGGCTAACTGGTTAATTCCAGTTTGGTTAACAAAAAGCTGACTGCAGACGATGATGATCGGCATTGTAGACGGCTGTGGCCAATCTTCCTTTCTCTTTCTCTTTGTCTTTGACTTTAGTGTTTCTCTCTAAACATTTTCTGCATTTATCAATCGCTTTGGAATTTCACAATTTGCACAGCAAAAGTTTTGCGATGTTATTAATGTCATTATTGTTGTGGGCTGAGGAAGAGCCACTCACTTCGAATAGCTCGCCGTGGGGTTGATCGTTTGTCGCGAATGCCAGGGAATAGCACCAATCCCATTCATGAAAACGCCACAATGGCGAACAAACACAACATAACCTCTACTCCACTCAACACCTCAAATTTATTTCTATTCATCCATCCTCTACATATGTATGTATGTTTAAAAGGAAGGAAGGTGGGGTTGGTGGTTGTGTAATATCTTGCGAAGTGCAGCAGCAGAACTACATACATACATACATATATACATATGTAGCTGAAGTAAAGTGCAAAAATTTCATTCACGTTTCTCTTTTGACCAACCCAATTTTTATAAGCTATAGCTTTGTTTCTTTAGTTTTCTAGCAGATAATTATCGGGATAATTAAGGGACAGCTGATCGATGCTTTTGACAATTGAAAATTTTTGGCCCGATTTTTTAAATTACTTTTTATATTTCAAAAATATTCACAAATACTTATATGTTGCAACACTTCACCAATATTTAATGATATGTATATATGAAAATGTTGAATGAAAATCATGAATGAAATATATATATGTACATTAGACTGTGCCAAATAAAACCACTATTTTTTCATTCGATCGTTAATGAAAATTTCGTTGTCGGTGACAAAAACATTTTACAAAACTTCAGCTCTCCATCTTCATTTTTGAGTCAGCGCTCACACAAGAAATACGATTTTTCAACGAAAAAGTTTTTTACCGATACTTTTTTTTATAAACCCTTAAATATTACAAATAAAAAATAGAAAGTTTATAATAGAGGAGGGGAGATTTACTCCTACGCGGCAGGTCAACTTTTGGCGGATAGCTTTCACTCTGTTTAGTACCTTTTCTAAGCTCTCTATGTAGGACTGCGCTCGTAGAGCAGCAAACGTACAGAATAATAAAAAAAATCGATAGTCAGAAAATTATTCGAGCGAGTCAGGTTAACGTATCTTTTAATTAAATGCTAATTAAATGCTAAAACGTGTGTAGGAGGTTCGCAAACTTGCACCAAAACCATTACCTAGACGTTATCGAGCACGTTGGGTTTATTTTACATATTTTCAAGCAAACAATTCAAGGATTACGAGAAATGAATAAATAATCTGCCGATAATCTGCAATCCGAAGTTACAAAAATTCCCAGCAAAGTTAAGCGCTGCAGTTTTTTAAACTCCTAAATTTTTTTCTACAAAGCATCGACGAAAATTGTTATTTAACCATTTTTAAATATTAACTATTTTTTTATAGGTCGCACAGCACCCCCAAAAAGTGCAATGCGGGACCCACACAAAATCGCTAGTATTTAAAAATGGGTATTATTATCATAAAAATAAACTCAAATCCTGACGGGTTTGTCGCTACGAAATTAAACCTTGAGCTTTGATCGACCTCAAAATATTTTTTTTTAATTTTTGAAATAAAAAAACATGTGTATATTTTTTCGATGTAACAATACTAGGGGGTGAGAGCATTAAAATTCCGACTTTACTATTTTGCACGCATTCTTAAACCACCCTAATGTATGTATGTACATATATACGTATGAAAATGTAAAAAAATTTTACAAATAGATCGCTTTAATTAATTAGTACGTAATTGAAAATACATACATACATACATAAATATATTGAATTTGTGTACTATGGCGTCACTTGGTATCGTCATTTGCTGTTGCCCTTTTCATTCATGGAAATTTTAACTAATCAACTTTAGTTTGTTTACTTTGCCTTTATAGGTTTTTGTTGTTTGTGTATTTACACTGTGTTGTTGTTGTACGCTTTCCTTGGCATTTGTTTACATGTAAAATTTCAGAAAACTGCCAAGCATTTTGCATGCAAAATGTCAATCGTTCGTTGGCCGTTGGTGCTGCACGATCTGTAGGTACCCTGCAGGAAATGTATCTAACTTGAAATTGATTACGAAGGAAATAAATTTCACTATTAACTAACTTGTAACTAACCACTTTTTGACATAACATATCAATAAGAAATAAAATCAGTATTTTAATTTTTAAATTTTATATACATACTTTATTTAACATTATATATTTGTTTAGATATTCCGATGTAGGTGGTCCCTTATTCGATTTCCGTCAGACATAATTTCAAAATAATAATATAAAATTTCGTTCTTCATTTTATTTGTCCTGATTTCCAAAAAAGGATTTGTGAAGTGCAGGAAAAACAAACTCTCCATAACGTCTGCATGACTTCTGCATAACTTGTCAACTAGTTTGAAGTAAGTTTTTGTAGCTAACTACAACTACTATTTTTTCTGCAGGGTACATACAGAAAATGCATAGAAAAATAAATATGTATGTAAATATGTATGTACATATTTATTTGACCCGCATTGCGGTAGGCAAGCAAATATATACGTTAGGGTGGTCCTTCACCAAATGAACGATTTTTGTTCAATCTCACCCCCTCACTCCGTAACATCACAGTCACAGATATCGCATACAAATTTTGGTCCCAATTAGAGTCGGTTAAGATGTCTTCATAGGGTAACTTAACCGACTTAAATTGGGACCAAAATTTATATGTGATATCTTCGACTATGGTAGTATCGATATTGGATATTAAATGAAAAAAAAAATCATTTTAATTTTTTGAGTAGAGGAACCCGTGCGACACGTCTTCACCGTTTCCTATTGGGACCAAACTTTATATATGTGATATCTTCGACTACAGTGGCATCGACGTAGTGGTTAGGGCTTAGCAAATCTGATGTAAAAATTGTCTTCCTACATTTAAAGACCACCCTAATATACATACATACATACATATTTGTATAATAAAGGTAAATATTTTCGTGCTGTTAAAAATTGTTTTTCGATTTTTACATTTATACGAATAGATACCAGTTAGGAAATTTTTCAAAGTGAACGCTTGACAAAATTTTCACACCCACAACGATGTTGGACGTTCAAGTGACACTACGACAACATTTATGGTGGTTATGAAGTCTCAAGTCAGTGACATTGCTATTAGTTGAACTTCAATGTCTGTACGTACACATATATGTACATATGTATTACACCGCTCGGCAGTGAAATTTACACGCCAAAAGATCAATATACTCCCGAAACAGGGGATCAAATATGAGAAAGCCGCGTTTTTAGTTTTTTTTCTGATGTCAGGACTTTGAAATTTAAAATAAATATTAATTCAACTTGGGAATTATTTAAACAATTTAGTGTAATGTAGAATAAAAATAGGGGTATCAAATAAGAGAGGAAATTCGGTAGAATTGAAAAGGATACAGAAGCACGAATAAGTATTGAAAATGCATTTATAAAATTGTCTCTTTGGTTATTCTTGAAAATTTGCAATATTCATTTTTGATAAAATTACATTTTAAAGATTGCCATATACCCTATACGCCCTTGTGACCAACATTTTTTTTTTTTTGGTTTTTTGTTTTCAGAATTTTCTCTTTCATTTTGTGCCCATATCTATTGTTAATGTACATTTGAATTGAATTTTTTAAATTACTCACATCTTTGAATTTTTAAAGACCTCTAAATGAAAATTCCGACGTCAGATATAAAAACTGAAAACGCAATTTTACTATATTTAGGCCCTAGTTTCGTGAATATATATATGGAATTTTTCTTGTTTTAAAAATTCTTGATTTTTGTCGCACGGTGTTATTTACTACACAGTACAAATTTATCTACATACATACAAACATATGTACTTAAAAAATAAAATCCCCTGGGGTCCCAAATAAACGGCGCGTCTTCTCACAGACACTCACTCGTACTTAATCGGCATTGGTACAGCCTTATCAGCACTTCCGCTCAATTTGCCTTTCGTTCATCATTTGTAATCTACGACAATTATATTTTTGTACAAGCAAAAGTGCATACTTATTTGTTTGTTTGTTTTGTTTTTGTCGTAGACACCCACTATTTGCCTTCAAAATTAATTGCATTCGACGGATGCAGCAACTTCATTTCCTGTTATTGAGCGATTTGGCGCGTGACACCAACCAAGTATTGCCTTGTTTTTTTTTGTTTTTTGTTTTTTTTTGTTCTGATATTTTGTTTATGTACCATATTTAATTTTTATTTGGTGCCAGCTCAGTGGACGCGCAGCGCACTCAGTTCACCCACGAACCGACCGGCGAAAAACCCACGAAAACGCCCACGCAATTCTTTCTGCCAGCGGTGCAAGTAAATATGTATGTTTGCACTGTATGTATGTATGTATGTACATAAATGTATGGTTAACTAAATGCATTGAAAATATGCTGCAGTGATCTTTGAGGAAAGTAATAAAAAAAATAAAAAATTAGCTACGGAACCAAGCGTTTACAAAACAATAATCATAAGCTCCAACAAGTAAAAAAAAATGGTTTTTTTGTGTGCCCCCGGGGCAAGCGCAGCTGTTGCAAGCTGTCGCCCGCCTCGCGTTGATTAAGTCACCAAAATGTTGTCGCGTTGGATTCTACGACTAGTCGCTGTTTTTTTTTTTGTTTTTTTTGTTGTGTATTTAGCGACTGCAATCTGTGACATCATTCGTTACCCACACACACACACACACACACACACACACACCGAAAATAAACAGATAACAAACAATGACAACAAAATACTGGTAATAGTTGCTATGATTAATCACTGACTCATTTGTTTATTTGCTATTCAATGGGGTGTGGAATTGAAATGAAAATTTAAGTGATCTGAAGAATCACTAATAAGAAGTCATTAGTATTCTTTGTCAAACCTTTGAAAATACATATTTAGGTGAATCTATTTTCAGAACTGCAATCTTGTAGAATTTTTCGGTTTGGGTAATTCCAAGTTAACTTAGTTCTTGTTTTATCGAATAATAAATAAACGAGCTCATTCATTTGTTTGTATTTAGTAGAGACGTCTAAGTAGAGTCCAGAACCCAAGAGCCACACGTATACATAATAAAATTTTGCTCTTTTTCTCCTAAAACTTTTATTGGATATCGATGTGATGATTCGACTCAAACGACTTTAAAAACAGAACTTCACTTCACAGAATATTCACTTGGATATTTGCATTTGGTTCCAATGTCTAGTACGTATTCTTCAGAGGTTCGCTGTTATCAGCTGCGACAATGAGTGTTGAACTATTTTAGCAGTAATTATGCTAAAAAATAGGTCAAAATAACGACGCAGATTTAGTATTTAGTTCTGGCTAAAGGGCGTTGCTCTGCCCAAACTAACGTTTCATTAAAAAAAAAACTATGTACGCCAAGAACGGAATTTCGGTGCTAGCGGAAAGCTCTTCGGGATTGTTGCGGAGTGCGATCCCAGCTGTTTAGAGCGCAGTCTTGCAAAGAGTTGGAGATGAGATTATTTCACCTCGTCGTCCTGTAAGCAGCCGCGTTGGATAGTATGCGGAGTGATATTTTTGCACACAGCATGAATTCCAAACGGGCAGGGACCTGTTAATACACCCACTCAAGCAGAGAGTTCGGGCTTGTGAGCCTAAAGAAGTACCTTGATCGCCTCTTGAGTCGATATTTACCTACATTGGCGACGTCGTTCACATCGACAGCCAATAAATTGATGCCGCAATAGCAGCTATGTGTCTCTAATATTGCCCCGCAAGCGACTTGTCTGCTGATCCTTCGCTCAAGCTTCGACCCTTGACTTGAAAAGTTCAGTGTTGCCTCCTTGTAACCACTGCCTTCCGTCCACACTTTTAATTGGTTGAAGTTTAGCCACGCAGAATCTTTCCTTATTCGTATGTTCAAATTTCTTCATTTTCCAGTCAGCTCACTCTCTTCGAACAACTAAGCAAATGTGAATCTTTAGAAGCATATTCAACTCATTCGTTGGAAAAGAATAAATGGCCACGTCTAAACCAATTTCCTTCTTTCTTTTGTTTTTAATGTTAGGCAAAAACAGAGCTTGCTACCAGAGCCTGCGGAATCCTACCACTATACCACAGCGGCTGCGCAAACATAACTAAACTAGTCTCCATATATTTATAAAACTTTTTGCCGAAAGAGGACCCATATTGATGCCCCTGTGTGGCATTTGCAGATGTATCTTCTTCTATTCTTACATCGTTACATAGTTGGGCTCCAGTAGAATGCCATCTACTATAACCACCCATAAATGCGTCTCCGCGTGTCGAGTATCCTTATTGTAAATGGAGTTATTCTATGACCTAGCGCAAATTCAAAATGTCAAAGCCAACTTACATCTCTTTAACCACAAAATTTGCAAATTCATTTTGAGTTGAGGCAGGTAAGTTTATAAATTAAGCTGAACTTTGCCTGCTGTACGGAATACCTTGCAATCCGCATACTTACTACAGTCGCACGCACAACGTCGCAAGCAGCCAAAACCGAGACAACAATGGAGTGCCATTTGCATCGCAACTCTATGTAATTTGCTGCTACTCGTTCCACAACAATCACCAGCACTCTGTCAAACTCCATAAGATCCGCCTGCTACTCTCTAAACCAAGCCCTGATCGACTAATTGACCAGAAAAAGAATAAATTGTTAACAATTAGTGTTGCCATCTTCAGCCAAAAGACATTGAGTTGATCCCTCATATACTTGCACGTACATATATATGTAGTATGTACATTAGGGTGGTACAAAAAAATGCATCTGAAAATGTAAAGTCGCAATTGTTACGCTCTCAACCCCTAGGATTGTTCTCGACCGAAAAAATATTCCCTTTTTTTTTTTTTTTGAAATCAAAAAATATTTAGAGGTCGCTCAAAGCGCCCAAAGTTTTCCATGTATTTTATATGGGAAAAAATCTCTATTTATCTGCAGGATTTTCCCAGTAATAAAACCCAAAGGTTTTTTTAACCGTTTTTTCATTGTAACTATAATTTATAGATCCGCCAAAAACCCACAAAAACCCCGAAAATGCGATGAGGAGGCCAATAAAAAATCGTTAGTATTAAAAAATGGTTAAATAGGCAATTGGGTTCTATTATTGAAAGTCTTCTGAAGAGAACCAGAGTTTTCCGATCGAAAAATATTGACTTACAAGAATTCTATACCATTTCTACGAAAAGTTGTTTTTTCCCCCATATAAAAAAATACATGGAAACTTTGAGCGACCTCTAAATATTTTTTGATTTCAAAATAAAAAATAGGGGTATACGTTTTTTCGATATAGAACAATCCTAGGAGGTGAGAGCATTGCAATTCCAACTTTACTGTTTTTGCACCACCCTAATGTGCATGCGACCGATCGTCCATTTGTCCACTCCAGCCATCCATCGGCGTGATCTATAAGCATTCTTCCGTGAAAAGCGTGCATTTACCGCTTGCGAAAACACAGTTGTAAACACTTGTCGGCAACAGCAACAGCAATTCATTTATGTATGTATGTATGTATGTATGTATGTACGTGTGTACGTCTTTGGCGCAATGGTTTTTCTGCCCCATATGCGGACACGTTAACGCGATATTTGCAACAATGTTGCAGCATTTCGAATGCGATAATAACTCAGCCATGATCTGCTTGAGTGGCAAAAAATGCAAGAAATTTAAAAGTACATGGCTTTCAGTATTTAATGACGGCGGAGTAAATGGACGGACATAGAGCAGGGATGGAAAAGTAGGTACAATTGTACCTTTTTCCGACTTTTTCGAATTAAAAGGTACATTCGGTACACTGAGCTCAATTTAGGTACAATTAGACGTAAGCTAAATAAATATCCATATCTAAGACTGTTGCTCGCAAAAAGAAAAAAATTTAGACTTTTTTGTAAACATGGGGAAATGACAACTGACACATCATTGTGAACATATCGCACACCTAGATCTAAAGTGCGATCAACTGAAAAAAAAAATGGTGGGCGATTTTTTTTTCATAAATCAATAGAGCCATGAAAAAACTGTTTCGCTCTGAGGAGTTATATTTTTAAGAGCACTAAATAAACTCCTCACATGTTCGGCTCACTCATGAATTTGCATGTGATGTATTTGTCAAATAGTTTATTTGTGTTGATGGCATCATTTTAATTTTTATCTGTCCGAGTTTTAAAGTGATGCGAAAAATATTCGTCACTCGCATTTTTAAAACACAAAACTTGCTGTGCGAAGTATCCAAACAGTTTCTGATGGTGGCTTCGATGGTCGAAGTGGGAAGTGCTGTAACTAGTTGCGGATCGAGGAATGCCCAGTCTAAGCCAACTGTGGCCAAAGGGTCAGTGTCTCATTTCCAGGCACTCTCGAGTTGCCCGACACCCAGAGTAAGGCAGGCTCGTTATCTTTACCAACGTAATTTTTGGTCGAGACTTGCATTGCGGAAGTAGTTTGGAAGTACTTAGATAGAGGTATGGCCACGTAAACTCCTTCCCCTCCACCTATTTTCCACCACGTTGTCTATGGCTTTGGGGATTCCAAATACCTCAGCCTGAAAGACCGAAGAGAAAAAGTGAAGCTTCTTATCCCCATTCACTTCGAAAAATACTCCAGATCCTGACCCTGAGTCAGTTTTGGAGCCATCAGTGAAGATTTGACAACGTACGAGTGCGGACTCAGTGCTGGAATTAAACCAGCATTCTCCCTCAGGGAACTCGCTCCCTCTCTCTAGAATCCCTTCAACAAAGGTTATGGTGGCGTATTATCCTTTGACATTGGAAAGACACAAGTGTTATACCAACATCCGTGACCTTTAAGACTTCCCCACGTATGACGATACAAAGTGACGGTAAGTTCACCAGTGCGTCCGTCAAGAGCACTATACACCAATCAATAAAATTAAAGTTAAATAAATAGGCTATCAAGCAACCATTTTGGTTCTTTACTATCGAAGCCAGGTAAATTTTCGTGTGCCCGCATTCTTAAAAATCAATATTTTTTGTTCGGAAAACGTTGCTTCTCTTTGAAAGACTGCCAATAGTAACACCCAATTATTTATTTTAGCATTTTTAAATACAAGCGATTTTTTATGGGTTCTCCCATTGCATTTTTTGACGGTTTTGGTGGTCTTAGAATAAATAAATAAATAGTTAGTAATAGAAAATGGTTAAATAAAAAATGGGGTAATATTATTGAAATCTTTTCTAATCGAGAAATATTAATTTTCAAGCGTTCTATACCATTTCTACGAAAACTTGTTTTTCCCCATATAAAACACATTGAAAACTTTGAGTGCTTTGAGCGACCCCTAAATATTTTTTGATTTCCAAATAAAAACTACTTTTTTCGGTACAGTAAAATTCTAGAGGAGCACCTCAATGTACATGTTATGTATTTTAATTCAAATGTACTGATATATTAATCACTTTCATGTTAATGCAAATAATGTTTAAATTTATTAAATTGTGTCTGAAAATAATAAAAAGAACATAAAAAAAAAATCGTATTATCAAATTAGGTAAAATTTGAAATTTAGATTTTCCATCCCTGACATACGGCACCTATTTGCCTTTGTCTCTGTCTCTGTCTCTGTTGCAGAATCGCACTATCCTCCGGCTGCCCGGCACCCAGCCTTGCTGGTGCTTTGATGGAGCGGTCAATGCAAATAAATGGCTTTTGACGTGGTGTGATTGTTCGCAGAAGAAAGGAAGGCGATTTAAGTGCTGTTGTGGTTTTTGTAATACATTCTTTTGTTTTTTTTTTTTTGCTTTGCCGCTTGGTGGGAAATGAGTTTTGTTGTGGTTGCCGGTGCCATTTGTGGTTGCTTGCACTCAACCGAAAAGTTATAATAATAATTATGCCAGCACAAAGTGAGCTTAAGTCATGTATGTATGTATGTATGTGAACACTCAAGCGTTTGTTTGAAAAATTCACCATTTGCTGATCAGGTAAAAAGTGAAACAAACAATCGCTAAAACAACACAACCTGCAAGCAAATCTCGTAATTTTGGGGAATCCTTAAATTTAACTTCTTTAGCGAAATAAAACAAAAAGGCAATGCTTGTCAGACACTATTTCGAGACTAGCATGCAAAATATCTGTCGCAGCTATGTTGTAAATCTTGAAATTTTACGAATTTTTTTTTAATTTTATAAGACACTTCAAAATGTTAAAATTAAACGGTGAAAATATTATTCTTGCCAAAATGAACGAATTTACTATTTTATTTGCTACGGGGGTGTATACGTTACATACGGAACTACGGGTATATGTACGGTGACCATCCATACTTTATTTCGAAGGACAGTAGGTACTTTTTTCTAGGGTGCTGTCCTTTGACTTTATTTATTTTTTCAAAACCAAATTTTGTCCTTTATTTTAAGGCCTGTCCTTCAAAAGTCCTTTTTTGATAGATAAAAATTTTACCAATTCGCCTTATTACGGAGGTAAAATATGTACCTCAAAATCTTCATTTTTTAACTACGATTTTTTTTTATACCGTTCGTAATTTTTAAATCTTTATGTCAGGATTATAATTGGCTCTTAAAAGGTTTCGGCCTTAAAACCGGTTTTATACCCTCACCGATTTGGCAAACACTATCGCTAGTTTTTTTATTTTTTTATACTATATATCTGAATGTCTCAAAAAATGATGGGGTCTGTGCCAAAAAAGTGTTATGATTTTTTCACAAACAAAATTGTTGAAATGTTTTTAATACTTGTGCTGGGGCTTACATTTTTAGTTTTTTTTTTATTTAACTTTCCATGACCTAAATTAACGCATTTTGTATGGAAATAGCTTAACCATCGTAAAATGTGCGTACACTTAGCTGCTTCAAACTAAGTTGATAAAAAATTTCGAATAGTTGCGCGAATTTCTGTGTTGCTTAGCTTAACACAAATATTTAATACCAAAAATCCATTTTCTTGAAAGTGTGAAGTTTTCTGTAAAAGCAAACGCAGAAGTAAAAAATTGTTTTTTTTTTTTGTTTAAGCGAAAAATCTATTCAGAAGGACGCACTGTCGTTCCACAGGTGCTTAGATCGTAGCCAGTTTCCGACTGACATCAAAAACAAAAGAGTACCATCCAATCCTTAGCTCAAACCAAATTTGACAAGGCATGACTGAAATTCGTTCTAAAATACGTCAACACAAAAATTAAACATTTAAGCCTTCACACAAGTTTTCAAAACATTAAAACCTTTTTTTTTTGTGAATAAAACCTAACACTTTTTAAGCTAAGTCCAAAATATTTTCTGAGAGAGAGTATAAAAGTAAAAAACAAGGGATAATGTTTCCAAAATTAGTGAAGGTATAAATCAAAACGGGGTTTAATTCCAAAACCTATAAAGGGCCAATTATAGTAAAGAGCGAGACTTTTTCGGCGACATAATGATTTCAAAAATTGGACATCAAATAAGAAAGTTAAAGGAAAAAATATGATTTAGTTGTTTTTAACGGGTATTTAAAAAAAAATCAATACCCAAACATGTTTTTGTCGAAAAATGTAACAACTCGTGTGATTTGCTCAAATTCCAGGACTTACAGCTCTTTGCGGGGCATTCCCGGTTTTCGGTTTTTTTTTTTTTGACTTTACTGTCTTATTTTCTGATATTTTCTGTTTTATGCAAGACTTCTCAGTGTTTTTTCGGAGCTTGTGTGGTTCAACAAAGCAGCTGGAGAAAGGGGGCCCTCGGCCTTATTTACATTTATGGTTAAGGGTCGATTTTTGAACACGCTATAACCCAGAGTCTAGTACGTGGCCCTGATCGTAGGTAGCAGCCTTTCGAGGAAACCAAATAATGAAATTCAAAAACTAATTACATAACTACATTTGCACCGTTATGAATACATATACATACATATATACATATATATATATATACATACATAGCTACAAACAATGGCTGCTGTCAACATTTAGAGTGCACCAAAGCCAGCATTTTTCCACAATCCCACCATCAAATTTGTTATCTGCATATCTCAGCTTACATAGCCGATCTCAGCCTATGTAAATCCAACCACAACAAAGCAATATGTATTCACTAAGACCCCCACACACAGTGGCATTTTATATCATCGCCAGAGGCGTGAATGAACCCGAAAATTTTTGTAGTGTAATAAAATTTTATTTGATTTTGCAACGATCGAGGCACAGTGCTGATCGCTTCCTTCATGAATTGTTGATAACTTATTGAACCCTCGAGTGGCGTTTCTACACTTTGTTGCAGCCGATCTCTATGGGCAAAAAACGGGACGGTTGGTGGTGGAGCCGTTCGCTCGTTGCATGGATATCTCTACTTTGTTGCAAATGTGTCTGAATGTACATAAGTAAAAAATGTTGTTGAGGTACAACAGCAACAACATTGATGGCGCTTTCCTCAGATCGACGTGTGACCAGTGTTGCCAGAGAAAGTTTCCTAAAAATCTTAATTTTTTACAAAAAAATCTTCAAAATAAGATTTTAAAGCAAAAAAAAAAAAATCGTTTCGATCCCAAAAAAATCTTCATTTCAAAATACCTAAAAAGAAACAAAATTCGATATTGTCTTTACGGCTGTAAATAGCCCTTATTATGTTGGTTGAAAAAAAATTACCAATTTCAAGTTATAGAGTACTTTTTATAACCACTTAAACTTAAAATGAATATTGCCTCGCCTTTCGAAGATTTTTAATAAAAAACAGCCCAAAAAAATCTGCATTTTCAAGATAAGTCTTGACTTATGGCAACGCTGCGTGTGACAGGTTGGTGCAGCGTGACCAGGAGCATTCAAGTGCAAAAGGTAAAAAAAAAACTCTAAATTTTGGCTGCCTAAGTTTACTAATCTTATACAACTCACCATTGGACGATTTCTACACACAGCAATTAAAAAAAAAAAAAACGAAAACCGAATTCCATTTTTATGTATCGTGAAATATTTTTTATCGTTCCAATCACAAAACTAACTACAGCACCCTGTATGGATCGGCATTTCGCAGCGCGGAATTTAGTGTGCTGACGGAGACTTTGTCGACTTTGCTGTTACATTGTTGCAAATGCCATTGGCATTTATCTAAATAAGTGCCATACATACAAACACACTCGTACATACATACATACATATCTACTTATTTTACGGTCGTTGGCTTGCAGTCACTTGCCATCCCCATTCCGTCATTTCGCCATTCCGTCATTCCGCCATTTCGCCTCTGAAGTCATCTGCATTCTGTGGGCAATTAAATTTTAATGGTTCGAAATATTAAAGGAATTTCAAGTCTGCTCACAAATCGCACGATGGGAGCGCTGCCACGAAAAGTTGATAGGTGACGTTTTATTGCCTGCCGCCTCCCCGATGCTCACACATCCTACGCGGCGTGCGGTGCGGCGTGCGGTGCGGCGTGCGGTGCGGCATGCGAATTGGCGAAAGTTGCAAAATTTAATTTCACAGAAAATATGAATGGGAACCCAGCGGTTGTTGGTTGGCGAGCAACTATTTTATTGCTTTACATATTTTTGCTTTATTATTTTGTTGTTGTGTTCGAAGTTATAAACAAGCTCAATTTATGGAAATTACTTTACTACTAACATTTTACAGTGCATACATATGAATGCTTTGGAAGTGTTTTTTTAGTCGCGGTTAATTGCGCGTAGGCACTTAATTGTACTTGTCGGTGGAGTAAAAGAAGAAGAACCAGACTCATTCGTGAAGTTATTGAGGAAGTAAGTGGCTAAAATGTCATAACTACATACTAGGCATTGCCCAGCGAGTGAAAGTTGAATCATCAGTGTAGTCGGTGAGTTGGAGTCGTCAAATCTGACGCATTGACCAATACATTTTAATCACTATAACGGCTTCTTGGTGCTACATTCATGGCATGCGGTATATGAATGTATGTATGTATACATAATTATGTAAATAAAATAAAAAATTGAATATTTTAACAATAATCTCTCAGAGACAGTATTAACAGCAACATCTTCGAATCCGTTTGATATCCCAGCGTGGGTAAGTAAGCTTTGGAATCTACGCTGAATGTTGGGTCCGATGTTTTCTTTGTAAAAAAATATGGTCTAGTTTTATACCTTGGAAGGGAGTATAGTATGTGCCGTGTACTTCCAAGCCTCTTTTGACACTGACCTTGGCCGAAACTTTCAAAACGAGTACAAACTGAGATGTACTCGTACTTTTTCACACCTTCTGAGGTCGAACGAGGTCTAGGCAGATCTAAATATTTGCCTAGCCAATACCGTCTTCCACAAATGACGATATACTCAACAATAATAAGCGATGGTGTGTCCTTGGTCGAAGCGCAAAAACGCCTACCATAGTCCTTTACGAGTTCCTGTTATTTCCTAAAAATGAAAAAAATCAAAAAAATGAATGAATGAATGAATCAAATGGGTGAATCTCTTTAAATTATACCTCCCAGTACACACTTTGACTTGGCAGCCCTCTTGAGCTTCGCAAGTTAAGTTCTCTCAATGCGTTCTCTCCCTAATTAGAGTATTAGCTCCTACTTCTCTTTCAAGACTGTCCGGAAGTTTAATTTCTGAACGCACTTAATGACTAAGGATGCCTAGATTTCACAAAATAAAAGAACTTAGCCCTCTCATTTTGATAGTTCCTACGAAACTCCGCACACAGACTAAATAATGGCGTAGACTTCCGGCTGAAATGCGGTCGGATATTTCTCCACAGGATCAGACAGCTTTGTCATGGCTGATAATTAGCTGAACATTTTGCTTTCATAGCGCTCTACGAACGCCAAAATAGCCCTCGATTCGGCAATCTTTGGTGGACAATAACAGCAGCAGCAAACCAATACGGTGCAAGAAGAGCGCTAATTAGCGAAGTCTCGCTCTAAAACTATCGAACGCTTTTGGAGCCTAACGCTTTTTTCCCCCAAACAAAACTTGGAGCACGCTACTGTGCCAAGTTAATATTTTTCCAGATATGAGCCTTTGCGTCTTTCCGGTCACTACATCTTGAAAGCTAAAACCATAAATTTTTGGAAGCTATCTACTTATCAATCCTACTAGGTCTACTTGGGAGATCGCCAAAATCGGTAGCCCAGAAGGTATATCCTCCTATTTATGTTTTTGTTTTTTTTAAATACTTACTATATTACTTTGCTTTGTGTGGAAAAATAGCTTCATTTTCCATACTCTATTCTTCATCTTAAATTCCTCAATTATTTTGTGACTCGCCTATTGCAATAACCTCAACCAACCCAACTGCCCGAATTTTCACCGGTTGCATTTATTGAGGGCGTACTGTATATGAATTCACTCTTTAGACACTAACTAATTTAAATTGACTATTTTTAGTTTTATGACTCGATTGACAGCGTCATTTCAGGTGACTCACGTGTGAAATCTCACAAATCCGCCTGCTGGCCGGCCGAGATTCGCTTCAATGAAATACCAAAAATTGCAGACCAAAATTGGCAACTTGTGTGTCTGGCACTAGCTGTATCTGTCTTATGGCGTGTGTTGCATTACTCAGAAATTTACATCGCAATACCATAAGGCCATATACACACTTACATACAATGTAGCAGAGAAAATAGTGGCAAAAAAAACCAAACAAAAATAGCGAAAAGCAGTTCAAAGACATGAAAACAATTCAATTTGGGTCACATAACTACGCAGTTAAATTGACGAGTGGCAGGCAGCAAAGAGCTGGCGAATGGGGTGAACGAGTGAACGAGTGAGGTGCTGGTGCTGGTGCTGGTAACGGTGCCGGTGGCGGTGGCGTTGGGCGAGTCAAGGCAGCCAGCGACCGAGCGAGTGTTCCGAATTTGCCAATGGCGCGTTGCAAATATTTTGACAAAATTCGCATTATTGTTGTTGTTGTGCATTTTCTAAGTTCTTTAGCTATCAATGAATGACAGCAAGGCGGCAACAATAACAAAACATGCGGTGTGAAGTGGTAAATAGTAGAAATGAGCGAAACAGCGAAAATTTGCTCGTAATAAAATAAAACAACAAAAACCAAAATGGCAACAAAACCAACGGGGTCAATCTCTACATACATACATACAACATAGAAGTGCACTTAAGTAGGTATGTCAATTCCCAAAGCGTTTCAGAAACAAAAACAAATTAGGCCACAAAGAGCTTAGGAAATTACACTCATAAACGGTACAATCGGAAACTCTGGCATCATTTATATCAATAAAAAAAAAATGCCAATACAAATATCCGCCATTTGAATCTCTAAAAAATTGTATTTCTCTATCTTTTTCTATGGGTCAAATATTTTCCTCAAAAAAAAAACAAAATCTGTTTATATACTTACTATATCCACATATGTATGTATGTAAATATACATGTATGTGGGAACATACACATACAATGCATACTTTAGTGAGTGTCTGTAGATAAGAGCGTGTTATTGTTGACAGTAATTACTTATTTTATAACTTCATTGTTATTATCGGAAAGCGATGGAAAAATGCGGCTACTCATTGATAATGGTTCACGAGCTTGCACATACATATATATACAACCATACGAAAGATTGTATCTAAAACGGCAATGCCTAAGTGCAGTCAGCCATAAAAACAACAACGCGTTAAAGCCGGTGGAAAAGTCCAAATAGGCAGGGGGCTTATCCACCTCACACACCGCGCCGCCATGTAGATAGTTTCACCTTAGCTGAGCGTAAAAGCTGTAGTTGAAATCGCTAAACACACACTTGTGTACATACCCTGTGGGGAAAATCTTACTAGTTCGCGATAAATCTGGTTTGCATGCAAACAACTGAAAATCAAATTTGGCATTTGAAAACACGTGCTTTCATACCTTTGGCTGTAGCTGAATTTGCAGAGGTGTTTGCTGTTATTGGTTAGATTCCAGAAGGTCCCAAAATGTGAAAATGCTAACACAATTTTTCTTTTGTATTACCAATCTACGAAAAAGAATCTGCGAAGTGCAGACTGAAAGCGTATTTGAACGAAAAACCCGCCAAGCAAAAATCTATTTAAAGTAAACAAGCCCCCGCTTCTTCCCTTTTTCTATAGTTTCGAACCAGTTGTAAACTCGTCATTTTAGATATAGACTTTTTTTAAGTACCACATCTCGCTGCTTTTGAACTGGTGGCGATCTCGTTACTATCGGACTCTAGTACGGACCTTCGAATTTGGTTCACCAGTGCGGGGTTTCTCTACAGGGTACTACAATAACATATCCCACATACAAACATCCATATGTACATACGTCCATTAGTGGCAACTACTTACATGCATTGCCAGCAAAGCCAGCAAAGCCAACACACAACGCTAATGTGGCAAGCATGCAGGCCGTCAAAGGCAAGCGCAAGCAAGCGGCGACAGCACCGGGGGTTTGTGTTGTGTGACGGCGCCAATGTTTCACACGAATTTCGTTGTTTACAAACAAAGCTTTTCCAGGTCATCTTTGTTTACATCCAATCGAAATGTGGGTCATTGTAAGCGGCGGCGAACGCGGCGACGACGACACGAGCAAGCGAGCGAGCGAGCGAACAAACGAACCGTCGAGTACATTTACACATGTGAAAACGTACCCTGTGGGAAAATCTCTAGCTCTGAACTGGTGCGCTTCTAGTACTACATTTAGACCCAGTACTAAGAATAATAATAATAATAGATTGGCGCTTACACAATATGTTAGTGTTTGTCACATATAGTTCAACGCCCACCCCGAACGGCGATTGAATTTTTATGAGAAGCGGAAATACACTCGGAGGTTTGCCATTGCTTGCCAAGGGTCGACCGCTGTTAAGAAAAAACCTTTTCTCTATATGTTTTTGTGATGTTGCTTTGACCAGGACTGGAACCCAGGCCCTGCGGAGTGTTAGCGCGCACTGCTAACCACCACACCACAGCGGCCGCGTACTAGTTTGGGATAGATCTCTTTTGCATGCAAACAACTGGTGAATTTCACATGGCGATGTCCTAGGAAGTGTCAATTTCCCCCGATGCATCTGTCTTTCGATAGCTCTGAACTAGTACTAAATTCTGAAATTCCGAACCAGTTCTAAAATCGATAGACGAAAGAAAAAATTATCATGATTTTTCAATCTTTTAGGTTCTTCCGTGTGTGCGATTTTAAATTATTTTCAAAGAAATTTGTTTTCAATTTGACATTAAATTTGTTTAAATGATTGTAAAAACTTTACGTTTACATACCATTGGCTGTAGATGAGTTTGCAGACGTGCTTGCGGTTATTGTTTAGATTCCACAAGGTCCCAAGATGTTCAAATGATAACACAAATTTTTGTTTTGTATTACCAAGCTATGAAAAAGCGTCCGGGAAGTGCAGAATGGAAGCGTACTTCAACGAAAAAGCCACCAAACACATATCTATGTAAAGTAAACAAGCCCCCTGCTGCATCCTTTTTTCTATAGTTCCGAACTAGCTCTAAATTCGTCACCTTAGATATAGATTTCTAATGAAAAAAAGAGAAATAAAATAGTTTTTTTTTAAGTACCTCCTTTCGCTGATTTTGAACTGGTGGGGTTCTAGTTCCTATCGCAGTGGTTCGTTTTTGGCGATAAAGATCTAGTACGGCACTAGAAATTTGATTCTTTAGTTCGCCGTTTCCCTGCAGGGTATGTACATATGTATGTATATACATTAGAGTGGTCCAAAACAAAATTTTTCAAGATAGGGTGTGGGGCACCTTCCAAAATTTTTCCTCTTTTCGAAAGAGGTGCTGCTAACAAGCCTTGCGTTTCTAAGCAAACATTTAGGGGATGCTCGTGATGCTCATATTTTACTCCAGAAGTATTGTAAACAAATAATAATCCAGCAATTAGTTAAGTAACCTAATTTAAATTATCTAAAATATCATGGCAACAGTAACTTTTTATAAAAATCACCAATATTTTCTGCCAGATTCACAGCGATATAGTAGCGCATAGTAGGTCATCGAGCACCCTGTCATTCGTCATTCCACTTTCTGCGATACCCCCGCCCCCGTACGTCCCCGCTAACAGGCCATACATTTTATATCGACATCGCCAATGTCTATGCGCCATATAAAAGAAGGGGCATAATGATAGACCTGTAGAGCGTAGTTTTTGTTCGTCGACAGCGGGCTCTGCTATTCAATAGGCTGCCGAGCCCAAAATAGCATCTGTTGGTTATTCTTCACTTGATCTCCGAGCTGGCATTGGAATGTCTACTTCATAAACCTCTTGCATTCGTGATTCAGTCCTGACGAAAGAGTCACTCTAGTTCAAATCCACATAATGCACTTTCCTACAGGGTGTATACAAATATTTTTATACGAGTACACGCTGGTATGTTGACGCATTGGTTGAATAGGAATAGATATCAAAACAAAATAGAAGCGCAGAATGACTGTAAGCACAGCGAGAGACAAAAAATAGTAATGATGACATCAATAACAACAACACCTTAAACCACTTTACATCAATAAAGACGCTAGCTCCATAACTGAGATTATATGTAGATATCGAGCTTAGATTCTCCTTGACTTTTTAGTCCACCAATGGAGTTAGATCGCATGCGTTCACTATTAGGAAAATATTCTCTAAGTTAGCGGAGTGGCTCTGTGAATCATCACATCGCGCTCTCATCACCTGACATGTGGAATTCTGGAGAGTGGTTCCACTGCAGAGACCTCAAAAAACAATAAGCCAAACCGAAGTCGCTACTTTCCACATTAGTGACGACAATCGAGGCCATACTACTACCGTACTAAAGGTGAGAGAGGTGAGGTGGCTCCGTAAAGCGCACAAGGAAGAACAAGAATTTATCGCCATGAGTATTTTTACAGACTGGTGGCCTAAGGTGAAACCGGGCCTGTGAGGGAACAATATGTGTAGAGTAGGAGTTGCCCCGGTTTTTGGATTCCAAGCTACTTCAAGGCATCGAGGCATGGACCCTGAATTATCTGAGTGGTCAGCAGTAGTCTGTTATCTTTGGAAATCATACTGCTAAGTGTTTATTATTATCCAAGGGGCGCGCCGTTCATTAGACCGGCTAGTAACGACATTCAACAAGAACGAAGTTGATCGTAGAAATTAAAGCTTTTCATCTTTAAATTGGCAGTGAAAGTTATTACCACAGAACAGAGTCGCTTCTTGCCCCGAAAGGGAACGAAATTTGCTCAAACGGAGCGAGATGACGAGACCGGGCGGTTTGAGAGATGGCGAATTAACTAAAAATATTTTCGGTTGGGGCCAGGGTTTGCAAAATGTTTAGTAGTATTTGAAGCGCAAAATTGGGGAAAATTCGTCCGTTGTGTATAAAAATAAAATTAATTCACCAAAAAAACGCTTACAAATTACACAAAGTTATGTGTTTACGTATGTACGTACGTAGGTATGTAAAATAAATGACTTCGTCATTAACTCCGGCAAAATAGCAGCAGAAGTCAGAAGTCAGGGAGGCGAGGAAACTATGCAATTTGAAAGTTATTTGTGTCAATGACAAATAATTTTTATTGCTAAAACATTGCAAACACAATCAAATCGGCAAGCAACGGCGGCAACAAATTCAGCAACAACAACAACAGCAGTCATAAAAGCACAAAACCAAACTAGTAGTATCGTGTTTATGCATGTCTGAATGTATGAATCTAGTGGAATAGGCGAAACAAACACATTTGGAAAATCAACAAGAAAAACAAGCAAACAAAACGAAAGCCAGCCAGCCAGCCAGCCAGCCAATGCAATTGTTGCAGCGTTGTTGTTGTTTGCGCGCTGTGGTGTGGCAGCACCATTATTGCGCCAACGGACATGCCAAGCGCGCAGCATCGCTGGAAAAAACCTTGCTTGGAATGCGCTGCGGCCAATTTATTAACGACTGGTGGTTGGCGGAACGCAGAGACGGCGGGCGCAAGCCACAATGCAACTGGCGGCAAGCAAGCGGCTCGCAAAGCCGCCAACTTGTTCATTGAGCAGAGTGTTGCATGGCTGGCGAATTGTTAATGAATTTTTATTTGAGTGGTTTTCCACTCACTAAATTTTTTTGCGTTTGCGTTTCTATGATTTTTGTTTTTTGGTTTTTCCTTGGTATTTTTTTTTTCTTCTAAGTTTTTTGCTTCATGGAAACTTATTTTTAGCATTGAATTAAGCGAAACGATAATGAGCTTAATATATATGTACGTCCATTATAAATGAATGCATATAATTTTTATGGGAAATTACAAGCGCAGCAGCTACATACACACAGCACAGCTATTTATAGATTTTATAGGAATTTTTGATTTAATCGAAATGCTGCGGTCCCACATTTTTTATGTACGAAAGTTTTCCGGTCTCCCCATAATCAAAAGAAGAAACCATTGAAATAACATTTTGCTTTTGTTTGCTTGCATTTCGAAACTTTATTGGTTGGAAAACATTTTTGCTCGACTAGTCGATTAGCGTAATTGCTAATTTAAAAGTCGTAAAATGTAAAATTGAAATTTAATTGCTGCTTTTTGCTTTGGCACTCGGCCGCTCTAAAGCTCTTAGCTTTTTGTATTTATTTATAGCCTGTATGGGATTATCCGAATTTATGTTACGCATACGCACTGAACACCCCACACACACACACACACACACACACACAGCAAAGCGGAGTAGCGCGTAGAAAGCTAAGCATGCCGAGTGCGGGTGGGTGGGTGTATATACATACATCGCAAGTTTTTGAACTAATGAAATTCATTTTTAGTTGGTGATCAAAATGCTTTCGATTTCAGCGGATTCTTTGAATTTCAGTGCAGTGATTGATTTCTAAAATTCTCAAAAAAAAAAAAAATGTTTGCCTTCCTAATGCCTAATTCGTGCCAGCCCACCTTGTTTCAGTGTTCTCAAATATGAACTTATAATACATATATACATAAGTGTCTCGCATCGTCTTGTCGCGGCTAAATACGTCGTCACACATGCCGCCCATCAATCCCCCTACAGCTGCGTGACGTATCGTCCGTCTGGCATCGACGACCGAGGGCCAACTGCAATAACAAAGCGGAGGCAAGAGGAAGCAACAAAAATAGACAGGGTGACAAAGGTGGTGGCGCTGGGCAAAACACTATTTGAAGGTGCTCGTAACTTTCACAAAAATTTCTAAAAAGTTCGAACGAAATCTATCTGCGTACATACATACATACATATGCATACATATTTAAATGTATATTTTTAGCTGATGAATGAGACGATTTACAAAAAAAATTTTAAATGTCATTTGGTGCGCGTGAATTGATGGACTTGAATCGAATGCTGGTTTCTTAGGCAAAACCCTTTGCACTAAAGACTTGGAAACAAAATGTGAAGATATAACTGAATATTGAGAATTGTTGGTGTTTCGAAAACTACTCCCCCTTAAACCTGCTTGATTCGCTAATTAGTCCATATACTCAGCTAAGAGATTTAATTTTTTTTCGCTCACAGATAATAATTATTATTGAGTTATATTAAAAATTTTAAAAGACCACACAGTCGCAACCAACTGAAACTTTGTGCTGAGACTTAGTCCTTTTATTAGAGTGCCGATCTACCTCTGAAAAGGAAAAAGAGGTTTTTTGAATAATCATTATTTCTAAGGGAAAAAATAAAACTCAATCTGCCTTATCATGAGTTTCGCCCAAAAAAAAATTCACCCAAAAATTTTTCATCCGCCCATAGTAAATACATTGAAACGAATTGTGAAAAGTGAACCGGTTCGGGGAAAATGAAACCCATGATAATAGGCAATATGTAATGAATATCTTTGAGCAAAAAATTACAACCCTAATATTAGGCAATATTTGTAATTTTTATTGACTTGAAAAATAAAAAAGTATAGTTAAAATTGTTTTCCCACGTCTATAAAAAATAGATTTTTTTTAGGTTGAAATAAAAAAAATAAGGATTATTTTCCATCCCAACCACCAACAAATATATAAAAAATAAGGATGATTTTCCATACCTGGTTCTAACATCAGGACGTACACCGCCAACTGGAGGAAAAGTTCGGCCAAACAGCAACAAAAAGTGTAAGCGCCAAATTATTATTAAATTATTATATTTGTTAGAAGTGCTATAGAGATATTTGGAACCCTAGATGAAAACAATACAGTACAATGAAGGATGACAATGAGACTAACAGACTGGCAAGAAGGTTCAGAAATCTTCCTTGATATCGGACTGCATGTTATTAGAGAAAACTGTATGTTAATTGAGAAAACGGACACGGGCTATAACGGGCCTAAAAAAATTTAAAGCAAACTAGCAGGCCGGCGAAGTAGATTAATGTATGGAGTTCATACTGCCTCCTCCACGTGAGTTTGCTATAAAAGTGCCGTTTCTTTCAGTAACCCATCTGATGAAACCATCTTGTTGTTATTACGAAAGGTTAGAGATCAAGGATGCCCAGAACTAAGAAGTCGTCACTTTCCAGTAGCTGGAAAAGGAATCAGATGGAGGATAGCGCTGCTAGATTCTCAGTCTACGCGCATAGTTAAGGTGCTGCAAGTTGATTCCCAAACTGAGAAAAAAAAAATAAACCATATCGTCACCTAAAGCTGAAAAGATGCCAAGTCTATTTTTGGAAACTATTCAGGAGAGACAAAAAATCGATGTAGTTTGGCATTATCTGTCATTCAAAAACTAAATTCTGAAAAAAGTGGACTTCGACTGCTTCCTTCAAAGAGGTCCTATGTTTCGAATTTAGGTAGTACTCAGCCAAATGGCAATTCTCTTAGCATAGTTTGAAGGGCAATGGAGTCAATGATTACAAAGATGGCAGCTTCAATTTAGTGAGAGCTTTACTGAGAAAGTCTCACTGAAATTGGTTATTGAATTTCGAGCCATTGGTGAAGTAAGAGCAGGAGACTGCAAGTCCAGATCTAAGATTCTGGAGTAATGCAGATTTTATAAAGGATGATATTACGACAGAATTCTATATTTCATCCGGGGGATAACCAGCAGTAGTTTAAATTCCTAAATGTTAACCATGGGGGAAGTGTCCAGTTCCAAGGGAGATATCTATATATATATATATAATATATTTAGGATAAATGATCTGTACCGTTGGCCCGATTGTCAAAAATGAGATGTCTGCTTGGTCTGTAGATGTACAAAATGGTTTTAGTTTTTCGAAAAGAGTTGCCATCTTTTAAAAAATTGTATTCAAATTATTTAATAATCAAGGCCATCAAATCCGCACCGTTTATTCGATTTTCCAAAATGAGGAATCAAAAAAAAACCTTTGGACTGAAGATATGCAATAAGGTTTTGCTTTTTTAGAAAAGAGTTGCCACCTTTTTGAAAAAATTTTATTCAAATTATTAAAAAAAATAAAATAAATCAATTATTACAAACTGGGCATCAGTCGAATTGATTTTGAAAAGCTTTGTTTCTTAGCTGAACTATAGGAGGGTTGCCACCTGTTAAAAAAATCATATTAGGCAAGAGAAATATGTATCACCATATGGGTGACACACGAAAAGGGTTTCAGAAAGTAGTAGTTTGAAAATATATTGAAGGGCAGGGTTGCCACCTGCTTGAAATGTCGAATTTAGTTTACTTATTCACAAGTTATACGAAATACCAAAATATGGATGTTAAACGAAGGAGTCTTAAGAAATCTTTAGTTTGAAGGCTAAGAATATTTTTGAGGTGTTGGAAGAGAGTTGCCAGCTATTTAAAAAGTTAAATTCAAATTGTTCTATAAGTTAAATGAACTATTAAAATATGGGTATCAATCGAAGGGGTCTGAATTTTTTTTTATGAACTGCATTTAGCGGGGTTGCCACGTGTTTGAAAATTAAAATTCCACTTAATTCATTCAGTTAATTAAAAGATGTATCGCAGTTTCCGGCGAAGGAGAGTTAACCACGATTAAGCTTGAAAATACTTTTGAAGAGGGTGGCGCCCTCAATAGTTTTAGTTGACTAATTCAAAAAGTATATGAAATAAAAAAATATCGTAGTCAAACGAAAGAATGTTAAGAGATCTTTAGTTTGAACATTGCGAATGTTTGAAGACAGTTGTCACGTGTTTAAAAAGTTACATTCAAATTATTCAGTAAAGTGGATGAATTATTAAAAGATGGGTAGATATAAATCGAAATGGGTTTGAAAGGGATTCATTCATGACCTTTATTTAGGAGGGTTGCCAATTGTTCGAACATGTGTATCACAATGTCAGATGAAAGAGATTTAAGAAGATTTTGTTTTGAGAATACTTTTGAAAAGGAATTTCAAAAATGAGTAGTCAAATTAGAAGCCTTAGCCTGTAGATCTATCATAAAGTTTTATTTTTTTAATTAAGAACTTTTTTCATCAGTATAGTAGGGTGATTTGAAATTCGATGGAAATAAAAACAAGCACTATGCGAGACTGCTCTTCCACTCAGTAACGGCTGCACGCTTTTCATGAAATGTGGCAATCGGCGGGTCTCTTATAACTCTAACTAAAATTTGGAATATTTTTTAAGTTTTTGAAATGCAATATTTTTGGCGTATTAATGCCATGCGGGTTCACTAGTTTTTATCTATTTATTGCTTCTTGCTTGCAAAATCATAGAATAAGTTCATCATCTAGGGTCAGGTACAAAAACGACTCTCTCCGAGTAATAAACATGACACCGTTCGAAGAGTTGCCGTGCATACGAAACAAAAACAAAAATAAATTAAATGGTTTGAATATGATGTTTGTGGAATATCAATGTGCTTGGTATGTGGTCGCCCCTATTCGGGTCTCCACCTTGTGCGTGTTGATTTTCATTAATAAAATTAAATTTTTCTATTCCACGCTTGATTAAAACGCACTAGGAATGTTGTATAAGAAGAAATCCCCCTCCGCCCTGCAAACGCAAGACGGCACGTAGTCGCATCTACATTTGTACACAAAAAAAAAAAATGATGAAGAAAAAACTTTGCGTTTCAATATAGACGACAGGGGGCCATTTGAGGCGAGAAACCCTCCCACTAATCAATACATATATACATACATACATACATATGTACATACGCGCTGCTCTCACACTCTGCATGGTGGCAGCGCGCCTCTATTGTGACTACTGACTTAGCTTCCGCTTCTCCTTACTCACTTTCACGCTATGAGCTATGAAAATACTTTATTCTTGTCATCAGTTTAGAAATAAATCATGTTACGCGGCGAAGCGTTGCGTGGCCTTATTTAGTGTTTTTCATGCTGCTAAACGTCAACTCATTCCCGCCGCCGCCCACGCGCTTTCTTTAAGCATGAACCTACTAACACGGCGTGGAAGTGTAGCTTCCACCACCGAAATCCCCCATCGCTTGGCAATTGCGCTTATGCTAATGCCGCCACATACATACTTAATTTGGCTCACATTCATCATTTCGGCGGCGGTGATACGTTCCAGCCACCTTCACTTACAATTAGTTGCTGACAATCAAATAAATGCGGACGAGCAGCTGGACAAATCCACGCAGAAACTCGAAGAAGTTGCTTTGGGCATAGCGCGCAGCGGGAGCTTTGGTAGTTGTAGTTCAGTGGGGTATAGATAATATCTATGTAGGTTTTCCATTAAGGAAACGAAGTATTCAAACTCCGCTAGAGTGGCGAGTGCAATTTGGGTTCTTCGATGGGACGTTTCATACTAAGACATTTGGCTCAGATCTTTCCTTGTTATGGCATATTTTCTTTTTTTTTTCCTAAGTTGCAAAGTGGTGACCGCTAATTCATATTTCTAAAAAAAATCTAAAATTTTTAGAAAACCGGGAATGAAATTAAAAAATTTTGAAAATGATTTATGTTTCTAGATATATGTATGCATGCCTAAAATAAATAAATTAATCTGTCTCACACTAACTGGGTCAACAATTATGCAATGAACAACTCTGGCAACACTCAGTACACTGAAAAATATTAAAATACATTGTATTTCTATTAGAAATCGAATTTATTTTTTATTTAGTAATGATCATAAATGAAAATTGCAGAACAATAATTAACTGAACACACAAAGTACACGCAGATACCCACCAGAAAATTTTTGTTGCCGGAAATAAGAATAAATATCGCCATCGTATCGATTTCTTATTACCAGTCGCTCTAAAACGTCCGTCGAAGGCAACTCGCCTGGTCGAGTTGTTTTCTAATTGCTACAGGTGATATTTAAGCATTAATTATTTGAAACAATTTTGTTCTTTTTAAAATTTCACTAATTTTTGAATACAAAATTATAATTTAAAAACGAAATTAATTATATCCCTTTTCCTATTTTTTCCCCTGTTCTACTTTTGGCGTAAATTAGATGCTTTTGGGGAACCTGTTGACGCAAAATTCATCAGTTTGGGAATAATATTAATGATATATGTCTAAAAAGACACGAAGGCCGATGTCTCACCACGGCGAGTCGCCAATTCGTTGACATTGACGATTGTTGCCTATTTCTAATGTTTTGCATGGTGGGATGTATCTACGTACAATCATACATATGTCTAAGTACAAATACCCTGCGAGAAATCGAAATGGGAATTTCGCATACAGTTCCTTTAAAATGAAAAAGAAATCCTTATAAATTCTCCATTAACTCTTCTATGATTGCTGTAGGATTAGATCCATTGTTTATTTTCTAGATTGAAAATATTTTGAGTTGGATAAGGATCAATGACTCAAAGGGAAGAAAGGAAAACGGACACACGAGGTGGCGTTACATCTCCTCTGAATTTCTGCTTAACGGTTCTTGCGCACGTCAGTGAAATCCTACAAGGTCTCTATTGTTGACAGAGTTGTTCGCAACTTTGAAATTAACTTTCCTGACAGAAGTGCCTAGACACTTAATATTTACCTAAGCGACCACTCCTCCGATAACTTAAACAGCTAAGCGATGGTACAGGATAGTACAAGAGCATGAGAGGACCGGTCTAAGGGACCACAAAGCGTCTCTGTGATTTTCTGGGAACTCTTAACACATCCAACCTAACCTATGCCCTACCCATGGAGTAACAATTGCCACGGTATGTTAATTTAGAAATTACTTTCGAAATTCATTTGCAGCAAGCTTTTTCCAATGATAGGCGAGAAGAACTCGCGGCGTTAATATCCAGCAGATTTTCGGGCTGTGCAGCGAAATCTCAGCCTTCGCACTGTACGAATGTTGCTGGCAAGGAGGAGAGGGTCGTCTCCAAGCCTACTTCAAGACATCGGATCCCAACTTTTAAAAGCCATTGTACATACAATTGGGATTCGAATGGAATATTCGAAATTTTTCCATTTCGTTTTTGTTTTTTATTGCAAAATCTAAAATCTAAATCTTTTTTTCAATCTCCGTTAGAAAGTTCGTTGATTAAAATTCGAACTATTCCTCGCGGGATGCTAAATAAAAAGAAAGTTGTTTACGTGCGATCGCCAAACGTTTGGCACCAATTTGACGTGGTGTGTATGTAGACTATGATTACTTGGTATTGCAGCTATCGCTCATATTCATTCACTCGATCGTGCAAGGGAAAATGACAAGAAAATGTAAAAAAAAACAAAACAAACAAATATTCGTATCGTCATCCGCATACCGCAACTTGAATTGTTTTTCAATATTTTAAATATACATATAACTTGGAAGTGAAGAACCCACGCACGCAATGTGTTGCATTTGTTGTTGCTTAAAGCTGTGAGTCATTGCTTGTTTTTGTTCGCTGCTCATCATTTAGCTTTAGCCTTCAGCTGCATAACTTTGTTTTGGTGACTAACAGCCCTATTCCGCTACACTGACAAAACTCACCGCGATGACAATTGATATAAAAATGACAACTGCAGCTTTTCGGTATTCGCAGCAAAATTCAAAAGCTCGAATCATGCCAATTGTCATTTTTATTGTCATGACCTTTTGGGTAGGTGACAAGGCAAAAACATATGTTTGTGTTGGTTTAAAAAGTGTGACGATTTAATAAATTTGTGGAAAAAATACAAAAATCAACTAATTTCATTGGCAGAACAAATTTTAGTTATTTGCGCAGCCGTGCTTGTGGAAGACGAGCAGCTCCGGATGCTCCCTACAAAACTGCACATAAAATTGCAGCTGCTCCTGCGTCGTCCGGTCATATTTTGCACGTCTAAAATGTTTATAAATGTTATAGATATACGAATTTATCTATTTCACACTGGTGTTGCACCGCTCATATTTTTTGAAAATAATAGCGTTGACCAGCTGTTTCTACAACAATGAACTTTTCACCATGCATGGTAAGTTGACAAAAGCTTTTCGCTTGTCATTTTTTGTTAGGAATAGCAACGTGCAACGACGATGACAAAATCACGACAATGAAGGATGATCAATTGTCATTATATTGCAAAACCGGAATAGGGCTGTAAATATGTAGTACTTCTTATGTGATTATTTTGAGGTTCATAAATTTCGGCTAACAATAACGTCATATATTACGTCAGGCATTATTCGAAACTGATTATACAAATCTTTCGTCAAATCGAAAATTCGAATGTTTTGTGTGTACATAAAAGAAATATTTCGCGCTCAGTTCAAAATTATCCATCTGCTGTAATTTATTGCGGAAAGCCGCGAAAATGTTGCAACACTGATTGCGAAGTGTGACTACTTCAACGAAAGCAACCGCCGCCACCACCCTCCTGTCAGTGTATTTTTCGTGCCATTTGTGCCTACAAATACACACACACACACATTCGCATACACATTCCGCATACATATTTGCATGTCATTTGGTTGCACACTCGCATGTGGCATTGTGGCATTGTGGCATTGCGGTGCTGCCTGAGTTATTAATTAGGAATGCGGAAGCGTTTAGATGGAATTTGCATCGTTGTTGATGCCTCCCGATTGTTGTTATTATTGCACAGCTGTTATTGTTGTTCCTCGTGTGGTGTTTGTTTTTTTTTTTTATCCGCACGCACAAAGGCATATACATATATACATACAGTCACCGCAATTGTCACGGCGGTGCGAAATAACTCGCTGCCCGAATGTTCCTCATTTCATTTTCCCCACAACCAGTAAATTTGTGACTGATGACCATTTTAGCTTTGAAAGAGGCAGTGAGCGATGTGTACATTCGTGGTCCTATTAATGTTTTGAGTTATAGGCTTAAATCAACTATCATAATTTGTTTTATATATATTTGCTTTTGGGCTCACGGTATAGAAATTAAATTCCAGAAGAAAATTGCAGCGATTTACTAAAACAGTTTGTCACACTTAAGACAAGCAATAAACGAATTTCACCATTGTAAAACCACACACTTGTGCAAACCTTTAGAAACCTGGCAGTGTTGATGGAACTCTGTAAATGATGCAGAAAGAGGCTGCTGTACGATGAAGCCCTCTGCACTAATGGTTAGCCAAGGTGTTATCTACCCTCCCCTCAACGACAAACAATACGTATGTATATGTATGCTCATTTCGTGATCTGGTTTTGAGTGGGCCATATACGCGGTATTTCGCTACAACCATGACACCTCCACCGTGCTTGGGCAAATTTTGAAAATTCTACTTTAGACTTCCATGAGCTAGGCTCCCATTTAGTGCAGATCCGTGGTCTCATTACCGAATACATACATGCATATATGCCTATGCTCTGGGATTAATATTGGTGTCATTTCGAATTAATTCGAAATTGATGCCAGCTGCCTCCTAAAGTCCTCCACTGGTGGCTAACTAAACGAAGCAGAAGAGAGCTCCTGAATTACCATCTGGTTCTAAGAAAATCCTTACTTCCAACGTCACCGCTTGACAAATGCTTAAGTAGATCAGTTGGCAAAAAAGGTAGCTGTAAGGTTTATGAAAGCTCCAGGTTATTGGTATCATATACTTCATTGGTAGAGCTTTTACATCTGTGCTTGACGAGCCACATTCCTCCTTACAAATCTTACTAGCTTTACTAATCTTAGATACATGTGCGCATCTAGCTTGTCTTGCAGCCTTCTTCATTTCACTAGCTTTGCTTATCTAGCCAGCGAACACACTCCGGGGGCTCTGTTCCCCGCGGTACCATGTTAAAGTCTTTGGTATGACTTTCGAAAGCCGTAGCCTCTTCTACCAATTGAGCCTACAAACCAACTCAGGATTGGAAGTCTTTGACTGGAGTGGCCTGGGATTGTCACATCCGTAGCTTCGCTTACGCGGAGCCCCACTGGGCCTTTCAATAATGGCAGTAGATGATCTACAATTTGTACTACAACGGTGTGCTCGTTAAAACACATGCTTGGATGATTTTCCAAATTTTGTACTTTATTTTCACCAGCATTAGGTGAATTCTTTATTAGAAGCGAAACAATTTTCTTTAGATTGCTTCATAGCAATTGCATTAGCTTTATGCTTTTCCGTTTAAGAGTGCTTTATAAGGTCAGACTTTCCGCTGTTCAGTATTTTCCCGCACGCAATGCACAGGCACTTATATTCGGCTTCTGCGCAACATTTTAGCCATCCTGTAAAATCGTTGTCTTTCAGCCAATTCTCATTAAATTTTTGTTTCCATTACTTGTTTAATATCACTTTCGGCTGACAATCAATGTTTGTCTCTTTGCCGTGGGGATTGTCCTTAAAAGGTGACATGAGGGCCCTTAGGGGCTTCCATGTCAGTATGAACTAAGAGGGTGGTTCCGCATAGGAACCTATGTAAGACATGAGCTTACACAGTTTCCTATGTTGATATTACCGTACCAACACATCCTGGGGGTTCCGCGTTTGCGGGGCTTCGGGTGTCACAATCCCGGGTACCCCCGTTAAAGGCTACTGAGTCGGTCGGAGCCTCAATTGGCAGAAAAGTCTACGACTTTCGAGGTCTTACCAGAGACTTAAAACCTGCGACCGCGGGCGAACAGATGCCCCTGGAGTGTGTTCGTTGGCTAGATAAGCAAACCTAGTGAGCCGAACAAGAGCAAAAGACAGGCCAAATGCACATGTAAGATCGTACAGCTGGTGAGATTTGTAGGGAAGAATGTGGCTCGTCAAGCAACTCGAGCCGATGTAGAAAACCGGAAAAGAAGCAACAATCCATGCCTATTATTCACCCGGGCTGGAAATTGCTCCCCAGTAAGGCTAGTAAGACCTGCGAGATTAGCGAGACGAGCAGAATGAATGAGGTGAGTTAAGCGACTCAAACTAAGGTTTAAAGCCGATTTTCACTCCGGATCGGACAGCCTGGGGTGGAATGAGATCAGTAAGTCTTGTGAGAGGAACGAAACGTGGTGGATGATATTGGACGTTGTTATGGGTAGCAAAACGCGGAAGCTGTTCTCCGGTTAGGGAGACATTGTTGGAGGTCTGATGAATGTGGCTCGTCAAGCACCTCGCTGTGGTTTAATACCTAAATGCGGGTAGAACTCGCAGGAATTCAATGTGGCGCTGCGTTCAAACCGGGTGCCGCGACTCAAAGAACGGCAAAGATTTTAGATAGGTTTCGGCTTTACCAATGTGGTAAGTGTGTCCGACCCACACTGCCTTTGGGACTGAAATGCTTATTATTATTAAAACGTTAATACATACGTTATACGTTACACACATATGTATGTTGCAAAACATAATTATTCACAATAAAAATTGACAAATAAATAGTTTGCGATGAGTCCGCCGGATCCTATGCAATGGATCCATTTCATGTATGGAATTTTTAATAACAACCACGCTGTCAAGCTTAAATAGCGGCGTATCAGCTGCACTTGATAGTAGTAGGTTGAATAAGGAGATGGATTAGCAACAAGAGCTTACGGGGTGCGCATAGCTCGGTGGTAAGCGCTTCTGACTTTGCACATCGATGATCGATGGGTTCGATCCCTGCTGAAAGGCTAGAAAGAGAAATCTGATGAGGAGATTAAGCTTTGTTGTTTTTTTCCATTTTGCCTAACAAACGAATTGTGGTATAAATACGGTGACCATCCGTTCTGTTTTTTGCAGGACCGTACTGTTTTTCAAAAGCCGGTCCTGCGTAGTTTTTCAAACTAAAAAACCTGAAAATGTACTGATTTTTTCCAAGTGTCCTGCATATGTCCCGCATTTTATTCGTTATTTTAAAATTATCGTTATTTAAAATTATTTTGGTACTTTTCGTAGCTTTTCTTCATTATCTCATGAAAAAATCTCCCAATCAACGTAAGCAACTTAGAGCTCGAAGGGTATTGATGTGCCTCTTACCAAAAGATATAACTTGTGGCGACTTCAATGAAAATTATTAGTGCTAGAGGTGACCATTTGCATTTTGTCGTCAAAGTCGAAAAAAGTGAGACTTTCAGTCAAATACGCAGTTTCATTTGATTATTTGTTTCATTATTTTAAAAATTTTATAAAGAAAATATATCATTACAGTAAATTTTAAGCCAAAGATAATGAAAATTGGATTAGAAATGTAGATGCTATGGAGCGCAATCTGCACAAATTATATATTTTTGTAAAGGGCACTTTGTAACTCGTCGTTTACGTCCATTCATGACGTCGATTTTTGACAAATAACTGCGAAAAGTACCAAAAAAAAACAAAAAAAAAAAGAAGGGTATTGTTTTCGTTTTGAACGACTCAATATTTGCCTATAATCTTTTAAAGATTTTCGCTTTTCGTGTGAGCTATTGTAATTATAATATGTTTTACTATATTTTTATAAATATTCATGTAAAAAAGATTAATATCAATGAAGAAAACGTGATTTATTTTTAAACTTTAAAATGTATTAAGAATTTAGAATCATAAATACTCTTTTGATATTTTTATACTACGTAATATATGTAGGCATATTTTTGAAAAATTGTCCTTCATTTTGAATCCATATTTATGGTCACCGTAGGTATAAAGCTCAATAATATTAGTTGCGATCCCGTACGAGTCCGGACTAGTCAGAAACAGTCAGAATCAGTCAGATTTTACTGGAAATCGATCCCGTACTTGGTTCTCTGACTATTGAGAGGACAAAAAAGAGAGTAAATACGGTTCCCTCTCTGTCAGAAGTTAGCAGTTTTAGTCCGAGAATTTTTTGCTGGTAAATTCTGGTAAATGTGTCAAACGATCAGCTGTAGTGTGTTTGTCAACCAAATTGTAAACAAGAGAAAAGTGCACTCTGCTAATTCATGTTGAAAAGTATTTAATTACTTGTTTAAGTGGATTCTAATGAATTTGAAAGTATTTTGGGTTATTTACATGTGTGAGCTGAGTGTGTTTACATACAAAATAAGCAAAAATTGACAACCAAAATTTGGAGGTTATGTTGAAGTTGACAGAAGTTACCATTTTTTACTAGAAAGCGATCCCGTACTTTTCAATGTTACTCTCTCGCTCTGAGCGAATTTCTATTTTTTGACAGTTTTACTAGTCCGAGTCCGAGGAATACGGGATTGCACCTATTATTATTCACATTTCAAAAATTCCCTACAATTTAAGGTATGCATTCATATGTATTCATATAAAATCTGTCCTTTTTCCCTACACACGCATTTTTACAAACTAAAACCCCTATATATAGTGAATTTTCCCTACATGTGGCATCACTGACCTGAACACTATAATGCAGCAATGTTGCTCCTACTCCTTTCAGTTAGTTGATCCTTTTGATCAAAGCAAATCCATTTGCCTTACAACTACAACAATAATTGAAATAAAAGAAGCAGCTGCCATTTACCTTCGTTTGTCAATTTACCACGCGTTAGAGGTGTAGGAGCAGATGCACCTTAATAGGGCTGCAACAATACCTTAAACAGCGCGACGGCAACCAGCCAGCTGCCTCAACTTTTGTGCGTCCCCTGCAGGCAGTGAGCATACATTTGTATTGCAGGTAATTACTTGTTGAACGCGTGCTGCTGATGTGACCGACCACCTGCTCTGCTGTTTGTTTTTGTTTTTGTTTTTTTTTTTTTGCTTATTTTTTGAACAGCTTTAACCTTTAGTTCTTCTGTGCTGCTACCTTTTACGCCTGTTTGAGCATTGCCTGGAACACCTTGACCTGCCTAAACACACCATACCGCCACTGAAGCTACACAACTGCGCACAGTTCCTTAATCCTCCTCGCTTCCCGTTCTTCAGAGCCAAGCCAGCAAAGATGGAAATGTAAACAAAATGCGAATGCAATGCGCGGGTAACATCTGTTGCAAGTAAATATTAATTACGAGGAGCTACGATAATGCGGAATGGAAAGAAACACAAATAGGGGAATGTCCTGCGAATGAATGTGCACATTTGCTGTCAGATCACACAAAGCGTCCTAAGCTATCACCTGTTGAGTGCAACAGCAGCACATCCACCTTTTGCTTACCTGAAATGCAGTACTTAGGTAGAGGTAGCAAAGAAAAATGTTTGTCATTGTGAAATACAGTCGTCATTCCATCACCTGCCGCTGGTCTTATTCCAGAGGACACCACACATACACACACACATACATTTTCGGCCAGGACAATATATTGCTGGATGATAACAAAAGCCATACAACTGGATGGGTTTTAAGACATTACATTAACATAAAGTGAGTAGCTATGCCTCAGTTAAACAATTCTTCTGTTCAATTTATAATCCTGTAGAATAGTACAGTTGCATCTGTTTAGGAGTAAGTTTTCTAACTTCTTAACAACATACTGACATATATAGGCATATGGCAGTCCTTATATACGATACCTTTGAAGCCCTGGAATCGAACACTAAACTACATTCATACATCTGCAAGAAGGCTTTCACAACACCGAAGCAAACTAGTAGTATTCAACTATTAGCAAGCGTTCTTAAACCCGGTAGGTAGGTAGACTATCCAGCTAGCAAAATTGCCACAAATCTGTTAGATATCCGTCAGATTCGTCTTTATGATTTTGGCCAATATCGGTCAGAGAAGTGTGTGGAGAGGTTGACAGGAAGTCTAACCGATACGACGTGGGAAATTCTGACTTAATTACCGACGATTCTGACGGATATCTAACAGATGTCTGACCAAATAATCATGGAAAATAAGAATTATCAGACGTGTATGCCCGAAATCGGACATAATTCGATCAGACATATCACAGCCGGGTATGTATGTACTATGACTCGAAACGCTTTTCAGCTTGATGTCGATAGGTGGAATATAGAATTGTGGCCAATGCCGCTTTGCGCGTATAAGACGTCGTGGCAGAAAAGATTCGGTGTAAACCGGCTGTTATCATAGCAACGCGCCAAAGATGGAAATATGTAGCACTAAGTCCAATTTATTGGAAGCGCATCGCGGTGTTGTTGCCTATTGTAAGTAGTCGGCAACAATTCCTCATTAGCACTTCTACGCCAATCACGGAAACGCTAGCACAGCTGGCGAAATACATACGTAAATATTTTTGTTTTTGAGCTTCAATATTGCTATTTAAGTAATTCACACTAACTCAATAATAAACTTGTTTTTGTAGCTGATCAGCCAAAACTGCTATTATTAACCGTTTTATGCTAATCTGATTTTAAAGACAAACAAATTACATTCCGTTTGAAATCTCGCTCAAGGCTTCATAATTTACAAAAATTATATGTATATTACGAAAATTTATATTTCCTTCCAACAATAACACTACAAATACTCCCTTTTCCGCGCATAACACTCGACTATCTGCGCCATTAGATCAAATTCCGGCATTTCATCTCCTCCGACAACAAATATCCTAGCTTCGTAGGGCTCTCCGATACTATAACATCCGCCTTCTCCAGCGCCTTGACCTTGTCGATGGCCTTACCCTTGCCACCCGAAATAATAGCGCCAGCATGACCCATACGCCTGCCCGGTGGTGCTGTACGACCTGCTATAAAGGCCACAACTGGTTTGGCATTATCGCCCGTATTGTGTTCAATCAAGTATTCGGCCGCATCTTCCTCGGCGCTTCCACCGATTTCGCCTATCAACACAATGCCCTTTGTCTCGGGATCCTTCAGAAAGACATCGAGGCAATCAATGAAGTTGGTGCCGTTGAAGGGGTCACCGCCTATACCCACACACAGCGTTTGGCCCATGCCGTACTTCGTTGTCTGATTGACGGCCTCGTATGTCAATGTGCCCGAACGCGAGACCACGCCCACACAGCCGCGCTTGTGTATGTCGCCAGGCATGATGCCGATCTTGCACAACTCCGGCGCTATGATGCCCGGGCAATTGGGTCCCACGATGCGGCTTTTCTCCTGCTGCATCAGCGCGTCCTTCACGCACACCATATCATGCTGAGGTATGCCCTCGGTGATGACCACAATGAGTGGAATTTCGGCCTTCATCGCTTCGTCGATCGCCTTTTTGGCACCCGGCGCAGGCACATACAGTACTGTCGCATGAGGATTCAATTCCTTTTTGGCCTCCTCGACGGTGGCAAAGACGGGCTTGTCGAGATGCTTGGTGCCGCCTTTCTTCGGCGAAATGCCGCCAACCAATTTCGTGCCATATTTAATGGCTTCTTGACAGTGAAATGTGGCCTGTTTGCCAGTGAAGCCCTGACATATTACAGTTGAATCGCCGGTTAGCTTGAGGTTCACGCGAGTCTTGGTGTAGTCTGCCCGTTGGCGAAGCGCATTGCGCAGAAGGTTGCTGTGCTGCGACAACAATGCTACGCGAAGTATCGAAGAGGCTATGCTCATTTTGAGTTAACCCAAAGACAATACAAATTTGACGAACTTATTTTAGCAAATGTATGTAAATAAACTTAAAAATCAAAAAAAATAAATAAATGAGAATGACAGTAAAATTTTTGATGACGACAATCTTCAACGGTGCAAGTGTTTATAAGATCGGGTTTCGGTTTGTGCCATGGGTTCGGGCAGTAAACTAATGCGGATCCCTTTCTTCATTGAAGTCGAATGTTTCGTGATTCTATAAACGGATACAACTCGCATGATGAGCTGAGTTCGGCATTGGTGTGTATTATTGCAGAAATCCGGACGCCATAGCTCATTTCAGCTCCTCACTTCTTTGCAACGAATTTCAATAAGTCCCAGCTCATCGACCTATGTGTGGATGTGTGTTTGTAAACTCGTCCTCAACTGATTCGCCTCGAATTCCAAATTCCAGCAAAAGCTTCAAACCTCTGACAACCAACTTGCCATGAGTGACGTGAATGCATAGAAGTGGAAACGCCATGACATTCCTTGGTACTATGCCATTGACGTAATGCGTATCCGGTCATTGCATTGCAGCGAGTATGTATGTATTTTGGCGCGCTGAATTAAGTTCTGGCGCGCAATGACGCGCCAGTTCAGTGACACTACAGCGCTCGCATAAGACGCCAATGAAAGTTTGCCATACGTTGATTTTGCGCAGTAAATGCATCTGCTAACCGATGGGCAAATGCCGCATTCCGATCGGCACCGTCACCCCCGCAAGGCACACACACACAGCCGGTGGGTGCCATAATAAGAAGGGAGCAGTAAAAAGCGCTCACAAGTGCGGCTACTTATGTACATACATATTTAGTCGTAATTCACACAAGTCTCATTCTGCATTACGAAAAAGCAAAACAATCCAGATAGCGAAGCAAATAAAGCAAACAAAGCTGTGGAACAACAAAGGCGCTTGAAAGGGAGCAGCCGCACGATTCATCGAATAATTTTTAATGCGCCCCACAAAAGACCACTAACAACAACAACAATAATAGTGGGGCCGGGAAAGGAGGACAAGCGGCGCGCACATACACACATTTTAAAGAGAAATATCCAACACTGCGCTGAGCAATCAAAACAAAATGTCAGAGAAACAAAAACAAAGCAAAGACGAAACGGAGTAACAAAAGTCCGCAAAAAAATTCGAAAAATGCTACAGGTTATTGACACCGGCCAACACGCGAACGTAGTACGCGATATGTATGTATATGGAAGGGACAGCGTAACGCAAAAGTTTCGGTCAGGAGGGGCGCGGGGGGAGCGTTAGGCGGTGGTATGGCAGCTAAGACAGATAGTCGAACTGCCGGTCAATTAGAAGCGCGTCGCTTACAAGTTTTGGCGCGCTCCGACGTAAATTCGCTTAAACGAATAGGCACACCTTGAATGAAATAGGAGATCGCAACGCATTTACGTAAAAAAAAATATACACTAGCTTAGAGGTATGGGCATACATACATACATATTTACACACACACGGTGGAACATCAGGAAAACTCTAAGGTACGGTGCACATTAGAGCGATACGATAAGCGATACGATATGAAAGCGACATCGACGTGCTGAGTACATGGGAATCGGTAGGAAGCGATGAAAACGGTGCTCATTGGCATGACTGCGACACTGCGGCGACACAATATCGCTTGCGTATCGGCCGAGCGACACGGTTTGCTATCGCGCCGCATATGCTATTGCGTGTCGTATCGCTCTAATGTGCACTGCGCGCATGTCGATGGCGCTTTCATATCGTATCGCTTATCGTATCGCCTATTGTATCGCTCTAATGTGCACCCTGCCCAACCGCCAGCAGCTTTGAAATTAGACATTATTCTACTACGTTTCCCAACACGGAATAGCTAAGCGTCGATAAATTTTTTGAGCCAGCTACTTCGTTTCTAACTTATTGCCGAGAGGCAATTACTTAGGTCGTTCGGTGTATTAAAGGCGCAGTGGAAATTCGTCGAGGCTCTCAGACTTCAGAGGTAATAAGGATTTGGAATTATATTAAGCATCACGACGTGAATTCGAATCGAACAGTAACCTGTGAATACACTAACTCGAATTAAAAGTTGCGTCTTTGTGATACCCGAAAACATTCTGATGTAATTTGTCTATTTGGCTACTGAGGAATAAGCGCTAAGGTCTGGCTTAGAGATTTACAAGCTATCCATGGATAACGCCGCGTAAAAATACCGTCCGAGGTTCGCCCTCTGTATTCCAGTAGTAGGTACCCGATGACCACACTGACTGCTGTCCCTAAATCGGAGCGCTAAGCGTTGCGTTTTCCAATGCCAACGAGTGCTAGCGCGCGCCATATCCAAATAAACGCGGCGTCATTTTTGATATTTTTTTTTTCATTTTCTCTCGTTTTTATTAACATTTCAAATACCATTTGCTATGCGCAGGCGCCGCGTTATTGTCGTATGCTTCATACAAATTGTATGGCCATGAGGATTTTTGACAGTTCCTTGGCACATAATTTAGACTTGCGGTTATGTACGCGCAGAAGGAAATCAAGCTGTCAAACGCAATCCCTAACATTTCCGGGTAATTAAGCGTCGGTATTGGTGAGCTGTCAACTTGGTTGCTTATTCGAGGCAAGACCATCTTCGTTCAGGCGTTATTTGGTTGGGGACTAGGTAAAGTTGTGTGCATTGAAGAGGCGAGAGTGATCGAAGAGTTTGCCTTTTACTTTTAAACACTGGCCATTAACATTAATGCCATTTCCGGACCCCAATATATTGAGTAAACGTCAACGTACCAAACCAATAAAAGTCCCTATTTTCAAGGCAGCTTACCTGTGGGACTTACGTATGTACAAGAAACACAATGGTACGCTTCATTTCACACTGCTTTCACTCGTCTTTATTTGGAATTATGCTCTAATTTTTCCTGCCGGGTTCTTTTTGAATCGAAAGTTTGTAATTGGTGGCTGCACATGAGTATCTTACTACGCGTCTTAATTTGTGAGCAAGCACCGAGAGACCTGTATCTGTCTGTGTACATTTGTAAACAGCTAAAGCAATTTCATCAGCCAAAATGGCAAAAAGCAGAAATTGGTAGAGAACCAGAAGAACTAGTGGAAGCAATAACAAAACCATAATCGCGCATGTGTGTGTAAAAAAACCAAAGCAAAGCATCGCCAAAAGCGATAAAGGAACATCTAAGATCTGTATGAATTTCGCAAGTCTTTCGAGAATAAAAAGACTTGGAACAAAAAAGGGTTGAATGAAACTTTTCGAAATATTTTTTGCCATTAAAAGTTTTTCTGTTATTTTTATTTGGGTTCTTATTTATAGCACAATGCTTTATTGTTGTTTCGCAGTTGTTGTTTTTTGTTTTTTGCTTCTCTTTATTCACGATGTGTTGTTTGCAAATAATATTCAAGTGCCGATGTAGTTGCTGCTTTCAAAAACTGGTTCTACACTTTTTCATTCCAAGTAATTTCATTTGTTGCGCTTTTTTCGGCTCTCCGAGCGTTTGCTGGTGGTACAGGTGCTGGTGGCGGTGGCGGTGGTGATGGTGGTGGTGCGGGATGTACCTAAGTGGATTTGAGGTTAATGTCTCTAGGAGGCGTTCTTAAGACGTAGTAGCCTCATTTACGAGGGAAACACGTGAACTTCGAGCGCTCAGAGCCAGAATTTGCTGTCCGAAATCGACGCGTGTGTTGTGTGTTTTCTCCTCGAGCGCATTATGCGAAGTGTTCATGTGCGTACTCCTATGTATGTACATATGTATGTGTGAATGTAGATGTTGCTGTGCTCCAGCCTGCGCGCGAAGCTAAGCGCTTCAAACCGGTCTTGTATTTATTTATTTACTTATATTGTTCCACAAGCGAAATAATTCGCCTGCCTCAGGTCTATGCTCGCCGGGTCGTACAGAGTTTTTTGGCCTCTAACGATAACTTTTTTGCTTTGCGAAACGGTTTATAATTAAGCATTTTACGATTGTCAAGTAGATATTTATTTTCTTTCTGCGTTTGTAGCTTTCTTGAGAAACGGAGTGCTTGTGGGCTTCTTTTAAACTGACATGACCAACAACGTAACACTTCCGCTTGGGGCCAGTGAAAACTAGAATTCCACAGAAACTACATACATATGTTTGAATTAGTATAAATCTACGATTTTCATGAAATTTTAAATCATTCCTTTCAAAAAAGCACTTGGCATATCCTGAAATTCGATCTAAATAAGTCGATACCAACAGTGGCATAATGAAGTTCCCGAAACTTGAGCAAAGTTGCTTACGAGGACTTTGGTTCCATTCTTAACTATCTACTTGTTTCGTTTGGGGCAGTTCCATAGAATGTCTTACAGTTTCCGGGATCCTTATTAGCGGAATAGGTTAAAAATTCAAGCCACTACTCGCGACCTATCGATGCCAGATCGAGCAGGACGTTCCGAGCTTCCGTTGGATCGCTCAGTTTTTCACCACCGGATTCACACTAAGATAAAAAGTCCGGAAGAAAACTAACCAAACCAAACCAAACCAAAGTCTGAAATAGGGCGTACTTGAAAAGCGTTCTGAGATAAAGCGTTTTCAAACTGAGTGCCGAGAAGGGTCGATCTTCCACTCAAGTGTCGATATACGCACTTGCTTTGGAAACCTAATTCTGGATGAACTACTCTGCTGCTTAACAGCAACATACGATTCAAGACGGGAGCCGGAAACCTGGCCCTACTTCTGTAAGCGCTTTTTTTCGTAAAATCTAAACCGGAATTATTAAACGCACCCTCCATATTTATATGTAAATGGAACTATTGAGCTTTTTGTGGTGGAGTAATCTCTCAATAGTGAAAGCCACTTCTCTGTTGCCTTTATTTTAGGTAGGCATATTGGGAGCTTCTTGATTTATAATTGGTAATATTCCATCAACGGATATATGATTTAAAGGGGTAAAAATTTAAAAAAAAAGCTCCGGAAGTTCCTCCAAATCGTCTTCAGAGAGATGTACTTCAGTGTATTAGAGCAGCGATCTCGAGTTCTTCGGCACTGCACTCTGCAAACTGCTCATCCAGGAGGAAGTCCAAGGACACACAGTCCACTCGCCATGCTTGGAAAACGCGACGGTGATCATGTGGACGTATGCTGGTATTTAGAGATAGAGATTACTTACTCTTTCGTGGTGTTTAGAGACGTTTATGGAAATGGAAACGGGATTTGAATTTAGATTCGGGAGTTCTAATCGCCCGGGACAAATTGCATTTCATCTATTTGCTTTGCAGCTAGCCTGGGATTTCTCAAATAAGTATATTGGATCAAGACTAAGTAAGACTTCAAGAGACCTCGAGGTATTAAAGACTATATCCGTTACGAGTCTTTCCTTTAATACACTACCTCTCGGCTTTGTCTCTAAGATTTCATAGGACAAGTGTATTGAGTGTCATGAGAAGTCGTGTTTGAGGCGGATCTCCATAGCATGCGTATCCGTATGCGTGCGCTGGACAGAAAAACTATGTAAAAATTTTTACGGCAGTACCTACTTACATAGCAACGTATGAAAACCTAAGAAAGTTGTTTGAATTTTTACTTCTAAGCGTAAATGTCAAACGTATGCTATGGTTATCCACTTTTACTTCGGCACTCTCGATAGCTTTTGATTTTTTTTTTATTCTTATCCACGCTTTCGATTTCCTCCTCATCACGGCTGCTACGACAGTAGTCGTTTGACTGCACACCCATTTTAGTGGCGTGGGTTCCCATCAGGCAATGCCCGGTGAGAACTCCAATAACATGTCGCAGCAGTGATCGCTCCAAGTGGAGGAGAGGGCGAGATCGACGCTGGTTCAGCTTAGGCCAGATATGTCGTGCTATCCTGCAAGTAGGCTCCGCAGACCATCTTATATTTGCCCGTCCGACAAAGTTATTCTCTAGCCAGAGCTTGCAAGAAGATAGCGGGCATTACGGGCTGTACTGATTACAGACAACAAAGTTCCTTCCCTTGCTGGTTCATCTGCAGTACAGTTTCCCGGTATGTCTTTGTGGCCTGGCACCCATACAACATTTGTGACGTAACATCTTGCCAGTTCATTAAGAGTACGTCTACAATCCATAACAATCTTCGACGTAGATTTGTCACTCATAAGTGCTTTAGTAGACGCTTGGCAGTCAGAAAAGATTGTTACCGCCTTCAGATTAATTAGACACTCTATCCAGCTAACTTGCAGCTTCGTTTATTGCTGCTAGTTGAGCCTAAATCTCTACATAGATCTGGCAGACGAAAACTAAGGCTAAGTGAGAGCTCTTGCGAGTATACCCCACTTCCTACCTTCAGATCCAACTTGGAGCCATCAGTGTAGATGGCTGTTGAGTAGGAATACGAGATCAGGACCGAATCCTCCTCCCATTCTTCCCGTGAGGGGATCCTTGTCTGGAAGCGATTCTTTAGTCCCGTAGGCAGGACTGTGTAGTCCAGGCGCCTAAATTCTTCTGAAAGATATTCCAAAATTCTAGAGTGTGCAAACCTCAGCGCCACGAGGTTAGGGCTTGAAGTACCGCCACCGGGAGAACATTATTGAAGGCACCCTCGATATCTAGGAACAACGCCTATTGCAAATTTCTTAAAAGCGAGTACCTTTTCAATTGTGTGGCAATACTATGCAAAGCTGTATCCATAGATCTACTTTTCCAGTGGGCGTGTTGACAGCTAGAGAGATTATTTACATCAATTTCCTGTCGGAGCTGCTGGTCTAGAAGTCTTTCCAGAACATTCAGAAAGAAAGAAGTAAGGCTGATCGGTCGAAAGTCGCTTGGTTTAACGTGGGAGGTTCTACCTCCCTTGGGAATAAACACAACTTTCGCCAGGGTTCAGCCCTTGGGTATGAAACTAAGTTTATGACAAGCCGTATGGATTAAGACAAGTATCGGATATAAAACGTCAGATGCTGACTGAAGTTCGGAAGAAGGGAAAATACCATCCATGCCTGGAGATTTGTACGGCTGGAAGGACTTTATGGCCCAGTCTACCCTATTTACATCAATAAAGTCCGCTGAAGTCAAAGGCCGTTCAGAGATATTTACATATGTATGTATGTATGTAGAAAGGTGCATATACATACATATGTACATTCATTCAGTATATCTACGGGTGTATTTTCAATGCACCTGACATTTTCACACTCGTCAACAAATCAAAAACAGAAGTCCGTGAACTTGGCGATTTACCAACCATTTTGTTTATTTACTACTTATATTCAAACGTGCCATATGGGCATACAGACCGATATTTATGCATACATATACACTATACATATGCGCTTTATGTCCGCGTACTTATTCGCGGTGAGTCAATTTTTCCACCTCAACTCAACTACTTGCTATCTGTCAAAACAATGCCTATTTATGGCCAACAAAAAGGTGCTTTTACATTATCACATGAGCAATGAGGTTAATAAACCTTGCCAAGGCCACCACCACCACCACCACCACCACCAGGAACCGACCAATTAAAAAACACAACACAACAACTACAACTATTTGCTAAACTAAACGACTAACAAACTCGATCACAACAATGTCGCTGAAGTGGCTGGCAGGGGAAAGGTTGGTACGAGTAAGTGGCCAGTCGCTTGACAATTATTCTACGCTCACTGCTGCTTTTGTTTTCCTTGCCTTTTTTCGCATAAAAGTAAAGTGAACTTTTGAAATTTTTTCAATTTATGGCCTTTTTCGCTAATTTTCTAAGAAATTTGATTGCTCTCAGTTCGCGGGAGCTCTACCGCCACTGAAAATGTAAGTTGTTGGTTCTTATTTCTTATTCTTATATTTGTATAGGTATGTATGTATGTACGAATGTTTATATTTACATACATATGTATGTATATAAATAGTAAAATACTGAATTTAATTGTTTTCTTTAGTACACGCGCTTGTTTTGCTATTGTTTTTGTATTCGATACTTACTATGTCATTGACATCCATATTTCATTACAGCAATGCCAACGATTATATATTACATACATGTTTTCATTGTAAATTTGAGATTTGTGGTCAATGGTATTTTTTCCGGGCTTACACCAAGAATTCTTGAAAAAAAAAAAAAATATATGTACATATGTATAGTTAATTGATAATTACCAATTTCTTGTTTTGTTTTTTTACTGCGGCCCTGTAGCTACATTATGCGAATTGAGTTGTTTGTACAGATACATATTTACTTATGCGCATGCATATGTACATACATATATAGTATATATATTATATACATATAAGGGGGTGTTCCATACCAAAACGGACGGGGTTGACACTTCATGTGTTTGATTTATTTAAAATTTTTAGCGTTGATGCATTAACTTGATTAACACATTTTTGAAAGCTTCACAGCACAAAAACAAAAACAAATCGATTTAAAAGTTTTCCAAATATCTCGAGAACGGGGCTAGGGAAAAATTAAAAAAAAAAATCACACATACACACATCAAAATTCTCTATGAAAATAAGTATTTAAAAATTTTTTTTTCTTGAAAAATTTTTTACATACACATATTTGATAAAAAAAAAAATTGTTTTTGAAAATAAGCCAGCTCAAAAAAAAAATTTTAAAAAATCACAATTGTAGCTCTGAGTATTGCGCAATATTTAAGTATAGTATTATGGAGTGCACTCTACAATAATTTGAGTTATGAATTTTTCGTTACACCGAAGTTGAGTAAAATGAGTACATTACAAATTAACAAATTTTTTTAATTTTTTTAGAATTTTTTTTTTTAATTTGTTTTTAATTTTTTAGTATGCAGTTTTGTAGCCCATTAAATTATAGTAAAGTGCTAGTTTTAAGCCACTGCAAGACTGTGTTGATTTTTAATATTTTTTATGCTGACGGCTTTTTGCACCTTTTTGTTATGGAAGAAAATGCACCAAACCGTTTTCAATGAAAATTAAAAAAAAAAAATTATACCGGTTTTCCAATATGTATATGTATTTACGCACCCTTCACTTATGTATATATGTACATACACTCTAAAAAAAATTTTGTAGATTTCCTAGCTAAAAGGTAGGTTGCTGATTTCCCACCTTATTATTCGCGAAATTACATGCTCGATTATTCAACGAATAGTTTGTTTAAATTTCGGACTTTTTAGAGTGTAATATGGCTGCTGTGGTGTGCGCAAAATTTACTACGAAAGTGTGTACAAGCTACAAAATACACATCTGCTGTTTGATTTCACTCGTAGAATTGTTTAAAGCTGCTAACAAAAATGATTTTTACACACGAAAATGTGGAAACGAGAAAAATACATATTCATCGTGTAAATTTACAAAAAATTTTGAAAATAAACAAAAATATACTCGATTTATAGTCGCAATTTTTTAGAGTGTAGTTTTAAAGGACACATATTGAATTTTTAAAAGCAGAGTTTTTAATAGCAATATATTGATTAAAATTTTTTATCGACCTCTTCATAAAAGCTGTGGCAATATTTTGTTTGTATGTAAATGTAAAAAGTTATTTGTCCCTCCTGCAAAAATTCAAATCTGAGAAAAGGACCTGAGACGAATTCATATAAGGAGGTGTTGTGATTGTAAAAATTTTCTATTTCGCTATTGAGTTAGTGAAAAGTGATAGTATTTGTGTTTTCTTTGCCTATTCTCCTTCCTTCAGGGAAAAATTGTTGAAATTTGACTATGACCCATTAAAAGAAAAAACCATGTAATTTTGATGATAACGACATGCACACACACACACATACACACAGCTAGAAAGATAAAAAAAGAGAACAATTTCGCACATCGCAAAAATGTTAAAATTTTCGCATTCTAAGCATATGTATATACATATAAATACATATTCATAGCTAAATTAAACATATGTATGTATGTATGTCTATATGTATGCCTGTGTGACGTAACGTATTACGCAATTTTTTTGCGTGCGCGTGTAGAATGGAATGTTTACTTATTCAAGAAACAAATTTCCATTATTTCGTGTGTGTGTGTGTCCAAGGAATTTTGACATCTGATACTTCACCAGCCTGTTGCCTCACTCTTTCCTCGAGAAATAATGGAACGGGCATACATATATTTCTGTTGCAAGCATGGGGTGCCTTGTGCTCTATTTTTGACAACTTTAGAAAACCGTAGTAGAAATTTCTTAAGAACTGCGTACTGGCTCTAGAAAATTTTACACAAGAAATTCAGAATTTGATTGAAAAACGTCTAATCTCAGAAATTGGTTGAAGATCGTCCCATCTCAGTTGCTGATTCAAAAACGCCCTATCGCAGCACATTTTCAATGTATTTTCAAATGAGATGGGGTGGCTTTCATTAAAATTCTTAAATAGGACGTTCTTCAATCAAATTCTGCAGTAGGGCGTTCTTAAAAGTTTTCTGAGATAAAGCGTTTTCGAACTGGCTGCCGAGATATGTAGATCGATCTTCCACTCAGGTGACAATATGTACATACATATCAACAAGTTTATTTTTTTTTTTTGTAATTTTCTTAACAGAAGCCAGATTTAAAAAAGTTTCAAATATTACACAAAGTTCACAAAAACTAATCTAGTTTCAAAAAAAAATTAATTAAAATTTCAAAATTTTTATTCAGAATTTTCAGAACATTTTCAGTATGTAGTTTTGTTTTTTAAGTACAAAGTACTAGTTTTGAGATTTTTTTGCACTGGATGACCTATACTAAAATTGTATGGGCCACAAAACTGCATACTCAAAAAATTTTCTAAAAACTCTGAACAAAAAGTTTGAAATTTTGATGGCAAATTTTTTAAATTTTTTAAACTGTTATAAACTTTAATGGCCTTATTTACAAAAAATAATGTATGTTTAAAAAGCTTTATATAAATTGACGTTTTGTAAAGCTACTTTATTTTTTTTTTTTTTTTTTTTTTTGAAGAAGCCTATACAACTTTTATTTATGTGGCTTCTTTATGGATCGAATTGAATATATATATTTTAAATTAAAATTCTTAAAAATAAATAAATAAAAATAAGTCCCGAATAATGTCAGTTTGAATTTTGAGCTTATTATTTTGACCACAAGTGTATTTATGCCTGTGCTTACAAATGCGTCAATATGTATCTATTTGCAATTCACACTAGAATTTTGTACGCGTGAAGATAAGAATTTATACATTGTAGGCGACACACTTAATTGCGACCCGCTCAAACTACAAATATGGCTACACGTGACTTCAAGTGCTCATTTGTAAACGTATTTGAATACTTAAGTATGTATATGCATATGCATGTGCATACGTATATATATTAACCCTAATTTGACTTACAAAGTACTACGAAAACGGGCACTCAATTTTATTATCAAAATGCATAAAGTCCTTGAACTGTGTATTTCAAAGTTTGCTCTTGAAAGAGCTACATGCATACATAAATATATATTTTAAAATAGACAACAGACTCCAATTTGCATATCCTTATATTTACATATGAATACATATCTAATCTTCAATGAACCCTGGAGATATCCTTAAAAAAAGCAGCATAAAAATGATGTATTATTTGAACGACAGGAAACGATTTTTTGACGCTTGATTTTGCGTACTTTGATATAAGCGTACTTGACGTGGATAACAAAAAATATCGAATCTTGCCATATTTACTATGTATGTACGTATGTATGTATGTATGTATATCTTATTTGCTCTTAAATTTTTTCTGTTTCACCGAAAAATTGCGCATTTGTCTGGCGGCAACTTAAAAGCGTTGGATTAGTTAAAACAAATATGTGGAAATGATGTTGACAAATATGAAGTGTCATTTAAAAATTGTCGCTCGTGTAGTCGTCGTGATGTCGAAAATTGTTGCATATGTATGTACGGTACGTATGATGGATGAATGGAGGACACGCAATACACGGAAGCTAAATGACGATGACGATGACGACGACGATGAGCCACCCCTTCCGTCACTTGCATGTGATGTGTATGTATTTCAAGGCATCATTGAAGAAAAACGTATATACATATGTGTTAATATGTATGTATGTATGTGTATTATAAACATAAATAGGAACGTAAATACATACATCCCTGTAAAAAATTGTGCGACTAATCTCTAAATAGAGTACACCAGGATTAGTCTCCATGGGTAACAAAGTGGTATTAAATTGTCGCAACTATTTAAACTCATGCCGGTTTTAACTGGAGGTCGATTGGTTCCCGACTCATCCCCCGACGACTGCAATTAATGATTTGATATTAGGGGCATTTTTTTGTAAGCGAGCGTCAAAAGAGAGCTCAACACGTGTAAAAATTCCTTTTAGCTACTTAAGCAACCCTGGCAAGAAACATTTGATTAGTTTAATGGGTTTTGTATACTAAAACCAATGGAAATGAGTAATTTTGAGAGGTATTTGCGTAAAATATATGCCTATTTAAAATATAAGTAAGCTTGAAATTTGTACTTTAATAAACTAAAATTTATCAGCCTATAAAACTGCATACACAAAAATTTTCTAAAAATTCAGAGCAGGCCAACAAAAATGAAAAAAAAATTTATGCGGCAAATGTTAAAGCTGTTGTCCGAGGGTACATACATATGTGCATATGAACATAAGTAGGTAAATGCAAAATTTAGTGATGTTGCAAGCGCACGCTTGTGGCATACCGCACATCACTCAAAGCGCTTTTTTGTAATTAACGCCATAGCAAATGGGTGTAAAAATTTCAGATTCCGGAATGCGGAAATCGCTTTCTGCTGGCTACTTTATTAGCAAGAAGAGGAAAAGTATTGGCGATACAAAGTTTTACAAAAGTTCTATGTGATCTGCAATAGTGCGAAAAACCCGAGTTTGGTAACTTTTTTAGCTGAAGGCTTTTGACTAAGCTGGTGATTTAAGAAAACCTTTTTCTTATCATCAGTGTATCGAGGGCTTATATTCAATAACCCGTTTCACAAAAATTACTTCCTGATATTGGAACACATCTGGCACTAAACTGTCGGCACTGCTGTTAATTTTATCTTTACAATTCAAAATCTTCTATGTACCTAAAGCTCTCGTTTCTTTTCCATAAAATACCCAGCGAGAGCTAAAATATAATTCAATAAGCTGAATTAACGGATAAATTTAGGTAAGACTGGGGTAGTAGAAAAGCACGCTGCCTTTAGAACGATTAGAGACATTTATTACCCTGTACGCGTCCATATTAAGCTTATAGAAAGCTTAAAAAAGGCTTCTCTCGCGAGATATATTTTGATCGTGTGTTTTATATAACTAAATTTATATCCCCCCAATTTTGTGCATTTGACAAATAATCAGTCAGGTTTGACTATTTGTCAATGAATTGGCGCCTAAACTACGTTGCTAAAATTTAATTTTTAGGTGCAAATTTATTGACAAATAGTCAAACCTCACTGATTATTTGTCATGTGCACAGAATTGGAGGGTGTGTCCGTCTATATTAAATATAAGCAAACTAAGAACGGCCGCCTATAAAGCAGCGACCCTCTTAGGATCTATACGAAACTTTGAAAAGCTTGATTGTGAATGCTATAGAGTAGCCTACTCTGCCCTAGAACGGTAATGGCCAAACAGCTGCACGCATGCAAATTTTTCCTAAACTTTTTATAGCTTTTACATAATGTAGAACGCATTTAAAAACTGATTTACATTAGGGTTGCAGATCACAGTGAGACTATAGATGTTTGAAGAATCGATGTTTCGAAAAATTCCATCGATGGTAGTTCAATGTATCGAATTAAATCATCGATGTTTTTACCGATGTTGTTAGGACACAATTTACAATTTAAAATTGGATTTATATATTTAGCTTTTATTAAAGATGTAACTACATCTGTATAAAAAAAGAACTAAAATTAAACACGAAAAAAATATTGTTAAAACTTGTCACTATGTGGTGGGTTTTATTTTGAAACGAAGTGTAGTTTTAATGTAAATGTATAAAAATTTTAGTTTGGTACTACATACATGCGAGTTGTTTTTGCGGCCCGCCCGCTCAATTGGCAAATTGGGTGATGACGCTAAGCAATTTTATAATTACAATTCCAAGGGCCTCAATGAAAGCCTTAGTGCCCATGTGTGTTAGTCGAACCCCAAAAGAAATTTGCTCAACCTCAGCAAATTTTTGTTTAAACTGAGTTAAAAAAAGCCTCCATGTTTCGGTCACAAATGAATCATCACGTATGAACTGACTTTTGAACTGACTTTTAACAAAATTTTAAGTAGAAAATATGAGAAAAACATAGAGGTGAGTATAGTATACATTTTTTTAGGATTCAGCCCCCACATCACGTCTAGATAACCTCCAGAAATAACCTCGGCCGACGAGCCAACACGTATATTTACATATTGGCATAAAATTGTCCGCTCCTTTGGAATTCGTGGTGAAAAAAGATATCAGTTGAAAGAGGAAGTTTGATCTTCAGTTGACCTTGATCCAGACGTGCAGGGGCCGTGATTAGCTTTCCCGGAAATCATATAGATCAACTACAGGAGAAACTTTTTTTTTCGTGAATTTCGTTCGCCTTTCCTCTCCTACTCTTGAGGGTCGTTGTAGTGATTTATAATGTGCTACAAAAATATAACCGAAAAAAAAAACACCCAAATTTTGGGATGTTTTCATGGAATTTTCGATTTTTCGATTACCCTCAGTAAGATCCTTTGCTTAACACTTTTGTAGGGCATTTTAATCCTCAAATTATCCTTTCTTATTAACTCCTTCAAATATTGATTTAGCCATTCAACACAAAAATCAATATTCTTTTCGTAATCGTTACCTTCGGAGACCGAATATGTAGCTTTCACAAGTATTTCCTTAGTATAAACTTTTCCTCAGACTGGATCGGTAGACTTCTGTTCTGTCAGCTCTGCGCATACCCGCATTTTCATAAGCCTCAAACTAATAACTTACTAGAGGCGAGTGCTAATAAAAAATTTAAACGAGAGATGATTGCCTAAAGTGTATTTTCGTTGAGTTTTATGATGCGTGAAATATTTCATAAAAAGTCAAATTACGAAATACATATCTGCCACACATACATTAGTATCTAAATACGTATGTACGTAAATATGCGCTTGTATTATAATGGGGACATACTTAAGCAGTTAAATATAAGTAAGATTAGAGAAAAATAAGTTTACTTCAAAGCAAAGCCGCTACTTACCAACAACAACCGCTGACTGGCCAGGCCATAAACGATGACCGACAAAAGTTAACCGAAACTACGCCATTCCATTCGCTCACCTTTTATGAACTTTTGCACTTAAATTATTTTCTCTTTTTTGCACTACGACTTTTTCATAAGATTTTATTACTCACAAACACTTGTAGATAAATCAGATTTTACACTTTTACACCATTTTTTTAAAACGCCAGTTTGTACACACCAACTTATTTACTTATTTTATAAAAATAATTGTTTCGTTTTTATTTTTCAACGTTAATGAATTGAAGGCATTTGGATATTCGCGAAAACAATTTGGCTTTGAGGTGAATGCAGAATTACGCAAAATTCACGCACGTACATATGTATGTATACTAGGGTGGTGCAAAAATGCATTTGAAAAAGTAGAGTTGGAATTCAATGTGGGGCGAATAATTCTATACCATTTCTACGAAAAGTTGTTTTTTCCCCATATAAAAATACATGGAAAACTTTGAGTGACCTCTAAATATGTTTTGATTTCAAAATAAAAAATAGGGGTAAACTTTTTTTCGATATAGAACAATCCTGGGGGGTTAGAGCATTACAGTTTTACGCCGCCCCGAAAGCCGATTGTATTTTTATGAGATGCTGTTTTTTACGTCAGAAAAACACTCGGAGGTATGCCATTGCCTGTCGAGGGGCGACCGCTATTAGAAAAAACGTTTTTTTTATTTTTTGATGTTGGTTTGAACCGGACTTGAACCGGGCTGCCGCTGTGTTAATGTATTACTTAAATTTTAATTAAATTTTACATACTTTTCGGTGAAGTAGAATAAAGTTTCGCTCATTTACTTAACTACTAAACCTCTACAGAATATCAAAAAATCGCAATCAACATTTTCTTCATTACGATTATATTAATTGTAATCTTAAAATTTTTAGGATTACAATAACGGTATTCGTAATCATGTATATCATCACTCACAACCGCACCAACGAAAAAGCGCAAAAAAATCAACGCAATGCACTTTGAACCCCTTTTTTTCCTTCGAATGCGAATTTTCCACACCTCGGCAGGAATAATCGCATTTAATGATTTCAAGGCTTGTTTCGCACTCATCCAGCAAAAATTAAAATACAAATTTCAGGATAACCTTGAACTTCAATTTGCACTTGACCTCCACACTAAACCAACGAAATTCACAATCTATTAAATTTCCTTCATATCATCCAAAAACCACACACACACACACACACACACAGCGGCACTAAACCGGTGTAACTTTCCATTTTAACGAACGCCAGTTGACAGCTGCACAGCTGATTTTCCATTTTGTTTTTGTTCTTTAACGAATGGCTGACGGCGTAACCATTGGGGTTGGTCAGGGTATAAATGTCGTAAGTTGCCGCCAGAGGGCGCACACAACATGTCACCGATATAAAGTGCATGGCGTGGCGTAAAAGTAATATCTAAGCTAAAAGCTTTCGGCTCCAACGCCATAAAGTATGCTACATGCTGTTGCATTGGAAATGCAGGACATTTTTACATAGAGCGTTCATTTTGAACATTTAATTGAAATTTGATGGATGCATAGGCGATTTGCAAATGCGACAGTGCGAAGGAATCGTAGCTCACTATTTATGTATCAAACGTCGTATTGTACATAAATCCACATTGCGCACATTGTACAAAAATTAGTAAAATTCAACAAAGTTTCCCCAAAACTTTAAACATATTTTGGTCAGAGCTTCTGGAAAAAATTTAGGTATGCAGTTGTATAGCCAATTAAATTTCAGTGCAATAATGTGTACGTTTAAAATGGCTGGGAATTAATTATTTTTTTTTTTTTTGTAAAGTATGCTCGAAGTTCCTTTTAAGATGTATTCTGACAAATCTACTTATGCCTTCAAGCAGGTGTTTGCGTGTACATATATAACATCCAATAATTGTGGGAAAATCAGGCTTATTACCATTTAAAACGCAGTAATAATAACAAATCAATCTCTAAATTTGCTGTACCATTATCTGAAGAAAATTTTGGAATGGAGTATATACTCTCAAGTAGACTGAATCAAAATGTACTGGAGTGCACAGTCCGGTTCAATTTAAATCTAGGCTAAGGAAATATCTTTTGGTAATAAAAGTATTAATATTATACTCGTATATGTATATATGTACATACATATCTCCATAAAAGATTTTCGAATATTATAGCAAGAAACAAAGAAGTTCTAAGTTCTGCACTAAATGTTGAAAATGACGATACAAAATGGTTAGACATAGAAATAGACATTCCTGATAAATCGTCCACTGATCAGAAAGAATGTGAAGTTAACTTAACCGACTTTAACCACCCTGAACCATCAGCAGCCGATATCGACGGTTTACATCGTGATGGATTAGAATACGTCGAAGGATGTATTTTGCATAAACTAAATTTAAACAAGTAAGAAAGTCTAACATTAAAATACCCGGCGCAAGTACCCGACTCAAGTACCGCTACATGGTAAGCCGGGGTGTATCAATTTTGAGTAAATTAGCGTCCTGCACTTTCGAAATATGTAGTTTCAAGCCTTTCTCAAATTTGCCGTTATATGAAAATCGGCCGTAATTTTAGTCCTATTTCAATAAGTTTCAACGTTTTGCTTTTGCGTGGCAAGCACAATAACTACACCGAGTTTGGTACAAATTGGTAGAAAAAAAATTTTATCATAAACGTATTTCTTGTTAAAGAATTGTTGCAAGCATCAATTTTGAATAAATTAGCTTTAATATTTGCTGATTTATCGAAGATTTCGTATTACTCTCAATTACCGTTATATGGGATGTGGGCAGATTTTTTAAATTTTCGGCCATTTAGTATGTTGTAGCAAGACTAACAACTGTGCCAAGTTTGGAAGAAATTAGTGGAGCGGTTACCAAGATATACACATGTAACCATATGTGGGCGTGGCTACGCCCATTTTCCAAAAATTTATAATATTCTTATTTTTCGTCTAAAAATTATTGTAAATATCAATTTTGAGTGAATTATCTTCAGTATTTACTAAAATATCGCAGTTTTCGTATTTCTGAAAATTACCGTTATATGGGAGGTAGGCGTGGTTATTGTCCGATTTATCCCATTTTCAATACCATACCACCTACGCCCGAAAGAAGTGCACGTACCAAGTTTTGTTAAGATATCTCAATTTTTACTCCAGTTATCGTGTGCACAGACGGACGGACGGACAGACAGTCACCGCTTAATCGATTTCTCTTTTCATTCCGATCATTTATGTATACATTTGTCTATATCTATCTCGATTCGTCTTGCCTGTTACAAACAACCGTTATGTGAACAAAGTTATAATACCCTTGTGCACAAGTGCGCTCGGGTATAAAAATGAAATTAGTAACGAGCAAAATTGGACATGGATCGACAAACATGGAGGACCTGGATTGAAAAAAACTAATTAGTAGTTTTCTGGAAAAAAAAATTAAGTAAACGGGGACAAAATTGCTAGCGTACAAAATTTATGTGATTGGTTGGTATCTGAAAGTAGGGATGTAAATTTGCAAAGTAATGTAAATGTAAATGCCTCATATAGCGCCAACTGATGACTTGCCCTTACATATGTATGTAAATAAAGTCGCTGTTTGAAAGCGAAAAAATCTACGAAGCGAGTGGGAAAGGTGTGCCATAAGACGTCTATAAAAAAATTCAAAATAAATCTTAAAATTGCAAGATTATTTGCCACGTTCGAAAGGTCTGACGATATGTTTGTAAACATATACATACATAGCTTTCTTCTCTTAAGTTGCCAACAAGTGACGTTTTCCATCACTGAAGACTTGGGAAAAATATTTGCGTTGGCAGCCAAGGTTTGGAAGATATACATAGTACATACATACGAGTACATATGTATTTATATATATATATATATACATGAAGATTGAAAAAAAACTATGACTTAGGCAGGGACCACACGATTTATACATTTGTACATTTGGCAGTCACAGGGTGGTGTTGTCTAGAAATTTTTATCGAGAATGAGAGTAGCTCAGTAAAAGATTTCCAAACAGCTAGCTCGAGCGTTTAAACTAAAATTAAACCACAGTCAGTTTTAACCGTGCGCTGGAAAACCTGGCCCTTACAGGCCTGTTCATTTTGTTATAGAAATATTGTATTACCGAAAATGGTTACTTTTTCTTTCAAATCAATATCGTGGTTTGCCAATTCAGCGAAAACAAGATTGTACAGAATGCGAAAAAGCTTTAAAAAATTACAAAATTTTTATTACCAGCGCAGAATATACTTCTTAGGGCCAACCTTTAACTATAAATTGAGCTTTAAAGTTACAGGGTACTTGAGAAAACGGCCCTTAGGGTACGTTCACACTGAAAGCGGTCCCGAGCTGAGCAAAGTGAAGTTTTCAAATTGCTGAAGCTACATATATGAAAGTGTTCATACAGCAAGCCTTCTTAGAAGCGGTTTGGAGCTGAAATCCAAGCAGTTTTTGATTTTGAATTTTCTATTTAATTTTTCAGCTTCATGACGCTGTTGCAAATAAGATATTAAAATATTCAAATAAAAACAAATCTTTTGAATAAAATTGAGCAAATATTTCCGCTTTTCATTGACGGTAAGTTTTTTGATATATTTGCAGTCGATACCATCAGCTTCGCTTTGTCCCGCCGCTTTTCTTGCTGTGTGAACGTACCTTTAGATTGTGTATTGGAATGGAATATTAGACGTGCTAAGCAACTTCAAATCGTGCCTCAATAATAAATTTATTTTGATAGCGCTTACCTGCATTTGCCATAAATATTGAATCCTTTTCGGAATGCACTTGCTCTATATACATACAAGCTTTTACACTAGCAGAGTGAATAGAATAATTTCACATCACTAAGAAAATTTTCTCACAACACTAAACATTGGCCGCTAACTCAGCGCATTTCTTGCTTGGCACCTACATATCTGGCATTTATAGCAATACATTTATACATTTCACTGACC